>NW_027596821.1:0-150940 GCF_964194155.1 Cetorhinus maximus
GTGATTTTACTGTGTGCGGTGTGTTGTGATTTTACTGGGTGCGGTGTGCTGTGATGTCACTGGGTGCGGTGTGCTGTGATGTCACTGGGTGCCGTGTGCTGTGATGTCACTGGGTGTGGTGTGCTGTGATGTTACTGGGTGCGGTGTGCTGTGATGTCACTGGGTGTGGTGTGCTGTGATGTCACTGGGTGCGGTGTGCTGTGATTTTGCTGGGTGCGTTGTGCTGCGATTTTACTGGGTGCGTTGTGCTGTGATGTCACTGGGTGCAGTGTGCTGTGATGTCACTGGGTGCGGTGTGCTGTGATTTTACTGGGTGCAGTGTGCTGTGATGTCACTGGGTGCAGTGTGCTGTGATGTCACTGGGTGCGGTGTGCTGTGATTTTACTGGGTGCGGTGTGCTGTGATGTCACTGGTTGCGGTGTGATGTGATTTTACTGGGTGTAGTGTGCTGTGATGTTACTGGGTGCGGTGTGCTGTGATTCTATTTGGTGTGGTGTGCTGTGATTTTACTGGGTGCGATGTGCTGTGATGTCACTGGGTGCGGTGTGCTGTGATGTCACTGGGTGCGTTGTGATGTGATGTGACTGGGTGCAGTGTTCTGTGATATTACTGGGTGCGGTGTGCTGTGATGTCACTGGGTGTTGTGTGCTTTGATGTCACTGGGTGCGGTGTGCTGTGATGTCACTGGGTGCGGTGTGCTGTGATGACACTGTGTGCGGTGTGCTGTGATGTCAATGAGTGCGGAGTGCTGTGATGTCACTGGGTGCGGTGTGCTGTGATTTGACTCGGTGCGGTGTGCTGGGATGTCACTGGGTGCGGTGTGCTATGATGTAACTGGGTGCGGTGTGCTATGAAGTCACTGGGTGCGTTGTGCTGTGATTTTATTGGGTGTGGTGTGCTGTGATGTCACTGGGTGTGTGCTGCTGTTTTTTTACTGGGTGCGGTGTGCTGTGATGTCACTGGTTGCGGTGTGCTGTGATGTCAATGGGTGCGGTGTGCTGTGATTTTAATGGGTGCGTTGTGTTGTGATTTCACTGGGTGCAGTGTGCTGTGATGTCACTGGGTGCGGTGTGCTGTGATGTCACTGGGTGCGGTTTGCTGTGATGTCACTGGGTGTGGTGTGCTGTGATGTTAATGGTGCGGTGTGCTGTGATGTCACTGGGTGCGGTGTGCTGTGATGTCACTGGGTGCGGTGTGCTGTGATTTTACTGGGTGCAGTTTGTTGTGATGTCACTGGGTGCAGTGTGCTGTGATGTCACTGGGTGCGGTGTGATCTGATTTTACTGGGTGTGGTGTGCTGTGGTTTTACTGGTTGCGATGTGCTGTGATGTCTCTCGGTGCGGTGTGCTGTGATGTCAATGGGTGCGGTGTGCTGTGCTGTCACTGGGTGCGGTGTGCTGTGATTTTACTGGGTGCGGTGTGCTGTGATGTCACTGGGTGCGGTGTGCTGTGATGTCACTGGGTGCTTTGCGCTGTGATGTCACAGGGAGCGGTGTGCTGTGCTGTCACTTGGTGCGGTGTTCTGTGATGTGACTGGGTGCGGTGTGATGTGATGTTACTGGCTGCGGTGTGCTGTGATATCACTGGATGCGGTGTGCTCTGATTTTACTGGGTGCGGTGTGCTGTGATGTCACTGGGTGCGGTTTGCTGTGATGTCACTGATTGCGGTGTGCTGTGATTTTACTGGGTGCGTTGCGCTGTGATTTTACTGGGTGCGGTGTGCTGTGACGTCACTGGGTGCGTTGTGCTGTGATGTCACTGGGTGCGGTGTGCTGTGATTTTACTGGGTGCAGTGAGCTGTGATTTTACTGACTGCGGTGTGCTGTGATTTTATTTGGTGCGTTGTGCTGTGATTTTATTGGTTGCGGTGTGCTGTGATGTCACTGGGTGCGGTGTGCAGTGATTTTACTGAGTTTGGTGTGCTGTGATGTCACTGGGTGCGGTGTGCTGTGATTTTACTGGGTGCGGTATGCTGTCATTTTATTGGTTGCGGTGTGCGGTGATGTCACTGGGTGCGGTGTGCTGTGATTTTACTGGGTGTGGTGTGCTGTGATGTCACTGGGTGCGGTGTGCTGTGATGTCACTGGGTGCGGTGCGCTGTGATTTTACTGGGTGCGATGTGCTTTGATTTTATTGGTTGCTTAGTGCTGTGATGTCACTGGGTGCGGTGTGCTGTGATGTCACTGGGTGTGGTGTGCTGTGATGTCACTGGGTGCGGTGTGCTGTGATGTCACTGGGTGCAGTGTGCTGTGATTTTACTGTGTTCGGTGTGCTGTGGTTTTATTGATTGCGGTGTGCTGTGATGTCACTGGGTGCGGTGTGCTGTGATTTTACTCGGTGTGGTGTGCTGTGATTTCACTGGGTGCAGTGTGCAGTGATGTCACTGCGTGCAGTGTGCTGTGATGTCACTGAGTGCGGTGTGCTGTGATTTTACTGGCTGCGGTGTGCTGTGATCTTACTGGGTGTGCTGTGATGTGATTTTACTGGGTGCGGTGTGCTGTGATGTCACTGGGTGCGGTGTGCTGTGATTTTATTGGGTGCGGTGTGCTGTGATTTTACTGGGTGTGGTGTGCTGTGATGTCACTGGGTGCGGTGTGCTGTGATGTCACTGCGTGCGGTGTGCTGTGATGTCACTGGGTGCGGTGTGCTGTGATGTCATTGGGTGCGGTGTGCTGTGATGTCACTGGGTGCGGTGTGCTGTGATTTTATTGGGTGCGGTGTGCTGTGATGTCATTGGGTGCGGTGTGCTGTGATGTCACTGGGTGCGGTGCGCTGTGATGTCAAAGGGTGCGGTGTGCTGTGATATCACTGGGTGCCGTGTGCTGTGATTTTACTGGGTGCGGTGTGCTGTGATGTCACTGGGTGCGGTGTGCTTTGATGTCACTGGGTGCGGTGTGCTGTGATTTTACTGGGTGCGGTGGGCTCTGATGTCACTGGGTGCGGTGTCCTGTGATGGCATTGGGTACGGTGTTCTGTGATTTTACTGGGTGCAGTGTGCTGTGATGTCACTGGGTGCGGTGTGCTGTGATTTTACTGGGTGCGGTGGGCTCAGATGTCACTGGGTGAGGTGTCCTGTGATGGCACTGGGTACTGTATTCTGTGATTTTACTGGGTGCAGTGTGCTGTGATGTCACTGGGTGCGGTGTGCTGTGATGTCACTGGGTGCGGTGTGAAGTGATTTTATTGGGTGCGGTGTGCTGTGATGTCACTGAGTGTGGTGTGCTGTGATTTTACTGGGTGTGGTGTGCTGTGATTTTACTGGGTGCGGTGTGCTGTGATTTTATTGGGTGCGGTGTGCTGTGATTTTACTGGGTGTGGTGTGCTGTGATGTCACTGGCTGCGGTGTGCTGTGATTTTACTGGGTGTCGTGTGCTGTGATGTCACTGGGTGCGGTGTGCTTTGATGTCACTGGGTTTGGTGTGCTGTGATGTCACTGGGTGCGGTGTGCTGTGATTTTACTGGGTGTGGTGTGCTGTGATGTCACTGGGTGCGGTGTGCAGTGATGTGACTGGGTGCAGTATGCTGTGATGTCACTGAGTGCGGTGTGCTGTGATTTTACTGGCTGCGGTGTGCTGTGATCTTTTTGGGTGTGGTGTGCTGTGATTTTACCGGGTGCGGTGTGCTGTAATATCACTGGGTGCGGTGTGCTGTGATTTTACTGGGTGTGGTGTGCTGTGATGTCACTGGGTGCGGTGTGCTGTGATGTCAGTGGGTGCAGTGTGCTGTGATGTTACTGGGTGCGGTGTGCTGTGATTTTATTGGGTGCGGTGTTCTGTGATTTTACTGTGTGTGGTGTGCTGTGATGTCACTGGTTGCGGTGTGCTGTGATTTTACTGGGTGTGGTGTGCTGTGATGTCACTGGGTGCGGTGTGCTTTGATGTCACTGGGTGCGGTGTGCTGTGATGTCACTGGGTGCGGTGTGCTGTGATTTTACTGGGTGTGGTGTGCTGTGATGTCACTGGGTGCGGTGTTCTGTGATGTCACTGGTTGCGTTGTGCTGTGATGTCAATGGGTGCGGTGTGCTGTGATTTTATTGGGTGTGGTGTGCTGTGAAGTCACTGGGTGAGGTGTGCTGTGATGTCACTCGGTGCGGTGTGCTGTGATTTTACTGGGTGCGGTGTGCTGTGATGTTACTGGTTGCAGTGTAATGTGATGTCACTGGGTGCGGTGTGCTGTGATTTTAATGGGTGCGGTGTGCTGTGATGTCACTGGGTGCGTTGTGCTGCGATTTTACTTGGTGTGGGTTGCTGTGATTTTAATGGGTACGGTGTGCTGTGATTTTATTGGCTGCGGTGTGCTGTGAGGTCAATGGGTGTGGTGTGCTGTGATGTCACTCGGTGCGGTGTGCTCTGTTGTCACTGGGTGCGGTGTGCTGTGATGTCACTGGGCGCGGTGTGCTGTGATGTCACTGTGTGTGGTGTGCTGTGATTTTACTGGGTGCGGTGTGCTGTGATGTTACTGGGTGCGGTGTTCTGTGATATCACTGGGTGCGGTGTGCTGTGATGTTACTGGGTGCGGTGTGCTGTGATGTCACTGGGTGCGGTGTGCTGTGATTTTACTGGGTGCGGTGTGCTGTGATTTTACTGGTTGCGTTGTGCTGTGATTTTATTGGGTGGGGTGTGCTGTGATTTGACTAGGTGCAGTGCGCTGTGATGTTACTGGGTGCGTTGTGCTGTGATATCACTGGGTGCGGTGTGCTGTGATTTTATTGGGTGTGGTGTGCTGTGATGTCACTGGGTGCGGTGTGCTGTGATTTTACTGGGTGTGGGTTGCTGTGATTTTAATGGGTACGGTGTGCTGTGATTTTATTGGGTGCGTTGTGCTGCGATGTCACTGGGTTTGGCGTGCTGTGAGGTCACTGGGTGCGGTGTGCTGTGATTTTACTGGGTGCGGTGTGCTGTGATGTCACTGGGTGCGATGTGCTGTGATGTCAATGGGTGTGGTGTGCCGTGATGTCACTGGGTGCGGTTTGCTGTGATTTTACTGGGTGTGGTGTGCTGTGATGTCACTCGGTGCGGTGTGCTGTGATGTCACTGTGTGCGGTGTGCTGTGATGTCACTGGGCGCGGTGTGCTGTGATGTCACTGTGTGTGGTGTGCTGTGATTTTACTGGGTGCGGTGTGCTGTGATGTTACTGGGTGCGGTGTTCTGTGATATCACTGGGTGCGGTGTGCTGTGATGTTACTGGGTGCGGTGCGCTGTGATGTCACTGGGTGCGGTGTGCTGTGATTTTACTGGGTGCGGTGTGCTGTGATTTTACTGGTTGCGTTGTGCTGTGATTTTATTGGGTGGTGTGTGCTGTGATTTGACTAGGTGCGGTAAGCTGTGATGTTACTGGGTGCGGTGTGCTGTGATGTCACTGGGTGCGGTGTGCTGTGATTTTTTTGGGTGTGGTGTGCTGTGATGTCACTGGGTGCGGTGTGCTGTGATTTTACTGGGTGTGGTGTGCTGTGATTTGACTGGGTGCGGTGTGCTGTGATTTTACTGGGTGCGGTGTGCTGTGATTTTACTGACTGCGGTGTGCTGTGACTTTATTGGGTGCGGTGTGCTGTGATTTTATTGGTTGAGGTGTGCTGTGATGTCACTGGGTGCGGTGTGCTGTGATTTTACTGGGTTTGGTGTGCTGTGATGTCACTGGGTGCGGTGTGCTGTGATTTTACTGGGTGTCGTGTGCTGTGATGTCACTGGGTGCGGTGTGCTTTGATGTCACAGGGTTTGGTATGCTGTGATGTCACTGGATGCGGTTTGCTGTGATTTTACTGGGTGCGGTGTGCTGTGATGTCACTGGGTGCGGTGTTCTGTGATGTCACTGAGTGCGTTGTGCTGTGATGTCACTGGGTGCGGTGTGCTGTGATTTAATTGGGTGCGGTGTGCTGTGATGTCACTGGGTGCGGTGTGCTGTGATTTCACTGGGTGTGTTGTGCTGTGATGTCACTGGGTGCGGTGTGCTGTGATGTCACTGGGTGCAGTGTGCTGTGATTTTACTGTGTTCGGTGTGCTGTGATTTTATTGATTGCGGTGTGCTGTGATGTCACTGGGTGCGGTGTGCTGTGATTTTACTGGGTGTGGTGTCCTGTGATGTCACTGGGTGCGGTGTGCAGTGATGTCACTGGGTGCATTATGCTGTGATGTCACAGAGTGCGGTGTGCTGTGATTTTACTGGGTGCAGTGTGCTGTGATTTTTCTGGTTACGTTGTGCTGTGATTTTATTGGGTGGGGTGTGCTGTGATTTGACTAGGTGCAGTGTGCTGTGAAGTTACTGGGTGCGGTGTGCTGTGATATCACTGGGTGCGGTGTGCTGTGATTTTATTGGGTGTGGTGTGCTGTGATGTCACTGGGTGCGGTGTGCTGTGATTTTACTGGGTGTGGGTTGCTGTGATTTTAATGGGTACGGTGTGCTGTGATTTTATTGGGTGCGTTGTGCTGCGATGTCACTGGGTTTGGCGTGCTGTGAGGTCACTGGGTGCGGTGTGCTGTGATTTTACTGGGTGCGGTGTGCTGTGATGTCACTGGGTGTGATGTGCTGTGATGTCAATGGGTGCGGTGTGCTGTGATTTCACTGGTTGCGGTGTGCTGTGATGTCACAGGGTGTGGTGTGCCGTGATGTCACTGGGTGCGGTTTGCTGTGATTTTACTGGGTGTGGTGTGCTGTGATGTCACTCGGTGCGGTGTGCTGTGATGTCACTGGGTGCCGTGTGCTGTGATGTCACTGGGCGCGGTGTGCTGTGATGTCACTGTGTGTGGTGTGCTGTGATTTTACTGGGTGCGGTGTGCTGTGATGGTACTGGGTGCGGTGTTCTGTTATATCACTGGGAGCGGTGTGCTGTGATGTTACTGGGTGCGGTGTGCTGTGATGTCACTGGGTGCGGTGTGCTGTGATTTTACAGGGTGCGGTGTGCTGTGATTTTATTGGTTGCGGTGTGCAGTGATGTCACTGGGTGCGGTGTGCTGTGATTTTACTGGGTGTGGTGTGCTGTGCTGTCACTGGGTGCGGTGTGCTGTGATGTCACTGGGTGCGGTGCGCTGTGATTTAACTGGGTGCGATGTGCTGTAATTTTATTGGTTGCTTTGTGCTGTGATGTCACTGGGTGCGGTGTGCTGTTTTGTCACTGGGTGTGGTGTGCTGTGATGTCACTGGGTGCGGTGTGCTGTGATGTCACTGGGAGCAGTGTGCTGTGATTTTACTGGGTTCGGTGTGCTGTGATTTTATTGATTGCGGTGTGCTGTGATGTCACTGGGTGCGGTGTGTTGTGATTTTACTGGGTGTGGTGTGCTGTGATGTCACTGGGTGCGGTGTGCAGTGATGTCACTGGGTGCAGTGTGCTGTGATGTCACTGAGTGCGGT
This sequence comes from Cetorhinus maximus, assembly GCF_964194155.1. NCBI lineage: Eukaryota > Metazoa > Chordata > Chondrichthyes > Lamniformes > Cetorhinidae > Cetorhinus > Cetorhinus maximus. The sequence goes on from NW_027596821.1 coordinate 7,345, forward strand.
GTGCTGTGATTTTACTGGCTGCGGTGTGCTGTGATCTTACTGGGTGTGCTGTGCTGTGATTTTACTGGATGTGGTGTGCTGTGATGTCACTGGGTGAGGTGTGCTGTGATGTCACTGGGAGCGGTGTGCTGTGATTTTACTGGGTGTGGTCTGCTGTGATGTTACTGGGTGAGGTGTGCTGTGATGTCACTGGGTGCGCTGTGCTGTTATGTTACTGGGTGTGGTGTCCTGTGATGTTATTGGGTGCGTTGTACTGTGATGTCCCTGGGTGCGCTTTGCTGTGATTTTTTTGGGTGCGGTGTGCTGTGATTTTATTGGGTGCGGTGTGCTGTGATTTTACTGGTTGTGGTGTGCTGTGATTTTACTTGGTGCGTTGTGCTGTGATTTTACTCGATGCGGTGTGCTGTGATGTCACTGGGTGCGGTGTGCTGTGATTTTACCGGGTGCGGTGTGCTGTGATGTCACTGGGTGCGGTGTACTGAGATGTCACTGCGTGCGGTGTGCTGTGATGTCACTGGGTGCGGTGTGCTGTCATTTTATTGGGTGCGGTATGCTTTGATGTCACTGGATGCTGTGTGCTGTGATTTTTCTGGGTGCAGTGTGCTGTGATTTTACTGGGTGCTGTGTGCTGTGATTTTGCTGGGTGTGGTGTGCTGTGATTTGACTGGGTGCGGTGTGCTGTGATGGCACTGGGTGCGGGTGCTGTGATGTGACCCTGTGCGGTGTGCTGTGATGTCACTGGGTGCGGTGTGCTGTGATGTCACTGGGTGCGGTGTACTCTAATTTTACTGGGCGCAGTGTGTTGTGATTTTATTGGGTGCGGTGTGCTGTGATGTCAATGGGTGCGGTGCCCTGTGATGTCACTGGGTGCGGTGTGCTGTGATGTCACCGGGTGCGGTGTGCTGTGATTTTATTGGGTGCGGTGTGCTGTGATGTCACTCGGTGCGGTGTGCTGTGATGTCACTGGGTGTGGTGTGTTTCATGTCATTGGTTGCGGTGTGCCGTCTTTTTACTGGGTGCGGTGTGCTGTGATGTCACTGGGTGCGTTGTGCTGTCATTTTACTTGGTGTGGTGTGCTGTGATTTTAAAGGGTACGGTGTGCTGTGATTTTATTGGGTGCGGTGTGCTGTGATGTCACTCAGTGTGGCGTGCTGTGAGGTCACTGTGTGCGTGTGCTGTGATTTTACTGGGTGTGGTGTGCTGCGATGTCACTGGGTGCGGTTTGCTGTGATGTCACTGGGTGTGGTGTGCTGTGATGTCACTTGGTGCGGTGTGCTGTGATTTTATTGGGTGCGGTGTGCTGTGATGTCACTGGGTGCGGTGTGCTGTGATGTCACTGGGTGTGGTGTGCTGTGATGTCACTGGGTGCGGTGTGCTGTGATGTCACTGGGTGCAGTGTGCTGTGATTTTACTGTGTTCGGTGTGCTGTGATTTTATTGATTGCGGTGTGCTGTGATGTCACTGGGTGCGGTGTGCTGTGATTTTACTGGGTGTGGTGTGCTGTGATGTCACTGGGTGCGGTGTGCAGTGATGTGACTGGGTGCAGTATGCTGTGATGTCACTGAGTGCGGTGTGCTGTGATTTTACTGGCTGCGGTGTGCTGTGATCTTTTTGGGTGTGGTGTGCTGTGATTTTACCGGGTGCGGTGTGCTGTAATATCACTGGGTGCGGTGTGCTGTGATTTTACTGGGTGTGGTGTGCTGTGATGTCACTGGGTGCGGTGTGCTGTGATGTCAGTGGGTGCAGTGTGCTGTGATGTTACTGGGTGCGGTGTGCTGTGATTTTATTGGGTGCGGTGTTCTGTGATTTTACTGTGTGTGGTGTGCTGTGATGTCACTGGTTGCGGTGTGCTGTGATTTTACTGGGTGTGGTGTGCTGTGATGTCACTGGGTGCGGTGTGCTTTGATGTCACTGGGTGCGGTGTGCTGTGATGTCACTGGGTGCGGTGTGCTGTGATTTTACTGGGTGTGGTGTGCTGTGATGTCACTGGGTGCGGTGTTCTGTGATGTCACTGGTTGCGTTGTGCTGTGATGTCAATGGGTGCGGTGTGCTGTGATTTTATTGGGTGTGGTGTGCTGTGAAGTCACTGGGTGAGGTGTGCTGTGATGTCACTCGGTGCGGTGTGCTGTGATTTTACTGGGTGCGGTGTGCTGTGATGTTACTGGTTGCAGTGTAATGTGATGTCACTGGGTGCGGTGTGCTGTGATTTTAATGGGTGCGGTGTGCTGTGATGTCACTGGGTGCGTTGTGCTGCGATTTTACTTGGTGTGGGTTGCTGTGATTTTAATGGGTACGGTGTGCTGTGATTTTATTGGCTGCGGTGTGCTGTGAGGTCAATGGGTGTGGTGTGCTGTGATGTCACTCGGTGCGGTGTGCTCTGTTGTCACTGGGTGCGGTGTGCTGTGATGTCACTGGGCGCGGTGTGCTGTGATGTCACTGTGTGTGGTGTGCTGTGATTTTACTGGGTGCGGTGTGCTGTGATGTTACTGGGTGCGGTGTTCTGTGATATCACTGGGTGCGGTGTGCTGTGATGTTACTGGGTGCGGTGTGCTGTGATGTCACTGGGTGCGGTGTGCTGTGATTTTACTGGGTGCGGTGTGCTGTGATTTTACTGGTTGCGTTGTGCTGTGATTTTATTGGGTGGGGTGTGCTGTGATGTCACTGGGTGCGATGTGCTGTGATGTCAATGGGTGCGGTGTGCTGTGATTTGACTAGGTGCGGTGCGCTGTGATGTTACTGGGTGCGTTGTGCTGTGATATCACTGGGTGCGGTGTGCTGTGATTTTATTGGGTGTGGTGTGCTGTGATGTCACTGGGTGCGGTGTGCTGTGATTTTACTGTGTGTGGGATGCTGTGATTTTAATGGGTACGGTGTGCTGTGATTTTATTGGGTGCGTTGTGCTGCGATGTCACTGGGTTTGGCGTGCTGTGAGGTCACTGGGTGCGGTGTGCCGTGATTTTACTGGGTGCGGTGTGCTGTGATGTCACTGGGTGCGATGTGCTGTGATGTCAATGGGTGCGGTGTGCTGTGATTTCACTGGGTGCGGTGTGCTGTGATGTCACAGGGTGTGGTGTGCCGTGATGTCACTGGGTGCGGTTTGCTGTGATTTTACTGGGTGTGGTGTGCTGTGATGTCACTCGGTGCGGTGTGCTGTGATGTCACTGTGTGCGGTGTGCTGTGATGTCACTGGGCGCGGTGTGCTTTGATGTCACTGTGTGTGGTGTGCTGTGATTTTACTGGGTGCGGTGTGCTGTGATGTTACTGGGTGCGGTGTTCTGTGATATCACTGGGTGCGGTGTGCTGTGATGTTACTGGGTGCGGTGCGCTGTGATGTCACTGGGTGCGGTGTGCTGTGATTTTACTGGGTGCGGTGTGCTGTGATTTTACTGGTTGCGGTGTGCTGTGATTTTATTGGGTGGGGTGTGCTGTGATTTGACTAGGTGCGGTAAGCTGTGATGTTACTGGGTGCGGTGTGCTGTGATGTCACTGGGTGCGGTGTGCTGTGATTTTATTGGGTGTGGTGTGCTGTGATGTCACTGGGTGCGGTGTGCTGTGATTTTACTGGGTGTGGTGTGCTGTGATTTGACTGGGTGCGGTGTGCTGTGATTTTACTGGGTGCGGTGTGCTGTGATTTTACTGACTGCGGTGTGCTGTGACTTTATTGGGTGCGGTGTGCTGTGATTTTATTGGTTGAGGTGTGCTGTGATGTCACTGGGTGCGGTGTGCTGTGATTTTACTGGGTTTTGTGTGCTGTGATGTCACTGGGTGCGGTGTGCTGTGATTTTACTGGATGCGGTGTGCTGTGATTTTATTGGTTGCGGTGTGCTGTGATGTGACTGGGTGCGGTGTGCTGTGATGTCACTGGGTGCGGTGCACTGTGATTTAACTGGGTGCGATGTGCTGTGATTTTATTGGTTGCTTTGTGCTGTGATGTCACTGGGTGCGGTGTGCTGTGATGTGACTGGGTGTGGTGTGCTGTGATGTCACTGGGAGCAGTGTGCTGTGATTTTACTGGGTTCGGTGTGCTGTGATTGTATTGATTGCGGTGTGCTGTGATGTCACTGGGTGCGGTGTGCTGTGATTTATACTGGGTGTGGTGTGCTGTTATGTCACTGGGTGCGGTGTGCAGTGATGTCACTGGGTGCAGTGTGCTGTGATGTCACTGAGTGCGGTGTGCTGTGATTTTACTGGCTGCGGTGTGCTGTGATCTTACTGGGTGTGCTGTGCTGTGATTTTACTGGGTGTGGTGTGCTGTGATGTCACTGGGTGAGGTGTGCTGTGATGTCACTGGGAGCGGTGTGCTGTGATGTCACTGGGTGCGCTGTGCTGTTATGTTACTGGGTGTGGTGTCCTGTGATGTTACTGGGTGCGTTGTACTGTGATGTCACTGGGTGCGCTGTGCTGTGATTTTTTTGGGTGCGGTGTGCTGTGATTTTATTGGGTGTGGTGTGCTGTGATTTTACTGGTTGTGGTGTGCTGTGATTTTACTTGGTGCGTTGTGCTGTGATTTTACTCGATGCAGTGTGCTGTGATGTCACTGGGTGCGGTGTGCTGTGATTTTACTGGGTTTGGTGTGCTGTGATGTCACTGGGTGCGGTGTGCTGTGATTTTCCTGGATGCGGTGTGCTGTGATTTTATTGGTTGCGGTGTGCTGTGATGTCACTGGGTGCGGTGTTCTGTGATGTCACTGGGTGCGGTGCACTGTGATTTAACTGGGTGCGATGTGCTGTGATTTTATTGGTTGCTTTGTGCTGTGATGTCACTGGGTGCGGTGTGCTGTGATGTGACTGGGTGAGGTGTGCTGTGATGTCACTCGGTGCGGTGTGCTGTGATTTTACTGGGTGCGGTGTGCTGTGATGTTACTGGTTGCAGTGTAATGTGATGTCACTGGGTGCGGTGTGCTGTGATTTTAATGGGTGCGGTGTGCTGTGATGTCACTGGGTGCGTTGTGCTGTGATTTTACTTGGTGTGGGTTGCTGTGATTTTAATGGGTACGGTGTGCTGTGATTTTATTGGCTGCGGTGTGCTGTGAGGTCAATGGGTGTGGTGTGCTGTGATGTCACTCGGTGCGGTGTGCTCTGATGTCACTGGGTGCGGTGTGCTGTGATGTCACTGGGCGCGGTGTGCTGTGATGTCACTGTGTGTGGTGTGCTGTGATTTTACTGGGTGCGGTGTGCTGTGATGTTACTGGGTGCGGTGTTCTGTGATATCACTGGGTGCGGTGTGCTGTGATGTTACTGGGTGCGGTGTGCTGTGATGTCACTGGGTGCGGTGTGCTGTGATTTTACTGGGTGCGGTGTGCTGTGATTTTACTGGTTGCGTTGTGCTGTGATTTTATTGGGTGTTGTGTGCTGTGATTTGACTAGGTGCGGTGCGCTGTGATGTTACTGGGTGCGTTGTGCTGTGATATCACTGGGTGCGGTGTGCTGTGATTTTATTGGGTGTGGTATGCTGTGATGTCACTGGGTGCGGTGTGCTGTGATTTTACTGTGTGTGGGTTGCTGTGATTTTAATGGGTACGGTGTGCTGTGATTTTATTGGGTGCGTTGTGCTGCGATGTCACTGGGTTTGGCGTGCTGTGAGGTCACTGGGTGCGGTGTGCCGTGATTTTACTGGGTGCGGTGTGCTGTGATGTCACTGGGTGCGATGTGCTGTGATGTCAATGGGTGCGGTGTGCTGTGATTTCACTGGGTGCGGTGTGCTGTGATTTCACTGGGTGCGGTGTGCTGTGATGTCACAGGGTGTGGTGTGCCGTGATGTCACTGGGTGCGGTTTGCTGTGATTTTACTGGGTGTGGTGTGCTGTGATGTCACTCGGTGCGGTGTGCTGTGATGTCACTGTGTGCGGTGTGCTGTGATGTCACTGGGCGCGGTGTGCTTTGATGTCACTGTGTGTGGTGTGCTGTGATTTTACTGGGTGCGGTGTGCTGTGATGTTACTGGGTGCGGTGTTCTGTGATATCACTGGGTGCGGTGTGCTGTGATGTTACTGGGTGCGGTGCGCTGTGATGTCACTGGGTGCGGTGTGCTGTGATTTTACTGGGTGCGGTGTGCTGTGATTTTACTGGTTGCGTTGTGCTGTGATTTTATTGGGTGGGGTGTGCTGTGATTTGACTAGGTGCGGTAAGCTGTGATGTTACTGGGTGCGGTGTGCTGTGATGTCACTGGGTGCGGTGTGCTGTGATTTTATTGGGTGTGGTGTGCTGTGATGTCACTGGGTGCGGTGTGCTGTGATTTTACTGGGTGTGGTGTGCTGTGATTTGACTGGGTGCGGTGTGCTGTGATTTTACTGGGTGCGGTGTGCTGTGATTTTACTGACTGCGGTGTGCTGTGACTTTATTGGGTGCGGTGTGCTGTGATTTTATTGGTTGAGGTGTGCTGTGATGTCACTGGGTGCGGTGTGCTGTGATTTTACTGGGTTTTGTGTGCTGTGATGTCACTGGGTGCGGTGTGCTGTGATTTTACTGGATGCGGTGTGCTTTGATTTTATTGGTTGCGGTGTGCTGTGATGTGACTGGGTGCGGTGTGCTGTGATGTCACTGGGTGCGGTGCACTGTGATTTAACTGGGTGCGATGTGCTGTGATTTTATTGGTTGCTTTGTGCTGTGATGTCACTGGGTGCGGTGTGCTGTGATGTGACTGGGTGTGGTGTGCTGTGATGTCACTGGGAGCAGTGTGCTGTGATTTTACTGGGTTCGGTGTGCTGTGATTGTATTGATTGCGGTGTGCTGTGATGTCACTGGGTGCGGTGTGCTGTGATTTATACTGGGTGTGGTGTGCTGTTATGTCACTGGGTGCGGTGTGCAGTGATGTCACTGGGTGCAGTGTGCTGTGATGTCACTGAGTGCGGTGTGCTGTGATTTTACTGGCTGCGGTGTGCTGTGATCTTACTGGGTGTGCTGTGCTGTGATTTTACTGGGTGTGGTGTGCTGTGATGTCACTGGGTGAGGTGTGCTGTGATGTCACTGGGAGCGGTGTGCTGTGATGTCACTAGGTGCGCTGTGCTGTTATGTTACTGGGTGTGGTGTCCTGTGATGTTACTGGGTGCGTTGTACTGTGATGTCACTGGGTGCGCTGTGCTGTGATTTTTTTGGGTGCGGTGTGCTGTGATTTTATTGGGTGCGGTGTGCTGTGATTTTACTGGTTGTGGTGTGCTGTGATTTTACTTGGTGCGTTGTGCTGTGATTTTACTCGATGCGGTCTGCTGTGATGTCACTGGGTGCGGTGTGCTGTGATTTTACTGGGTTTGGTGTGCTGTGATGTCACTGGGTGCGGTGTGCTGTGATTTTACTGGATGCGGTGTGCTGTGATTTTATTGGTTGCGGTGTGCTGTGATGTCACTGGGTGCGGTGTTCTGTGATGTCACTGGGTGCGGTGCACTGTGATTTAACTGGGTGCGATGTGCTGTGATTTTATTGGTTGCTTTGTGCTGTGATGTCACTGGGTGCGGTGTGCTGTGATGTGACTGGGTGTGGTGTGCTGTGATGTCACTGGGTGCGGTGTGCTGTGATGTCACTGGGAGCAGTGTGCTGTGATTTTACTGGGTTCGGTGTGCTGTGATTGTATTGATTGCGGTGTGCTGTGATGTCACTGGTTGCGGTGTGCTGTGATTTATACTGGGTGTGGTGTGCTGTTATGTCACTGGGTGCGGTGTGCAGTGATGTCACTGGGTGCAGTGTGCTGTGATGTCACTGAGTGCGGTGTGCTGTGATTTTACTGGCTGCGGTGTGCTGTGATCTTACTGGGTGTGCTGTGCTGTGATTTTACTGGGTGTGGTGTGCTGTGATGTCACTGGGTGAGGTGTGCTGTGATGTCACTGGGAGCGGTGTGCTGTGATGTCACTGGGTGCGCTGTGCTGTTATGTTACTGGGTGTGGTGTCCTGTGATGTTACTGGGTGCGTTGTACTGTGATGTCACTGGGTGCGCTGTGCTCTGATTTTTTTGGGTGCGGTGTGCTGTGATTTTATTGGGTGCGGTATGCTGTGATTTTACTGTTTGTGGTGTGCTGTGATTTTACTTGGTGCGTTGTGCTGTGATTTTACTCGATGCGGTGTGCTGTGATGTCACTGGGTGCGTTGTGCTGTGATTTTACCGGGTACGTTGTGCTGTGATGTCACTGGGTGCGGTGTACTGTGATGTCACTGTGTGCGATGTGCTGTGATGTCACTGGGTGCGGTGTGCTGTGATTTTATTGGGTGCGGTATGCTTTGATGTCACTGGATGCTGTGTGCTGTGATTTTGCTGGGTGCGGTGTGCTATGATGTTACTGGGTGCTGTGTGCTGTGATTTTGCTGGGTGTGGTGTGCTGTGATTTGACTGGGTGCGGTGTGCTGTGATGGCACTGGGTGCGGTGTGCTGTGATGTGACCCTGTGCGGTGTGCTGTGATGTCACTGGTTGCGGTGTACTGTGAAGTCACTGGATGTGGTGTACTCTAATTTTACTGGGCGCAGTGTGTTGTGATTTTATTGGGTGCGGTGTGCAGTGATGTCACTGGGTGCGGTGCTCTGTGATGTCACTGGGTGCGGTGTGCTGTGATGTCATTGGGTGCGGTGCTCTGTGATGTCACTGGGTGCGGTGTGCTGTGATTTTATTGGGTGCGGTGTGCTGTGATGTCACTGGGTGCGGTGTTCTGTGATGTCACTGTGGGCGGTGTGCTTTTTTTTACTGGGTACGGAGTGCTGTGATGTCACTGGGTGCGGTGTGCTGTGATTTTACTGACTGCGGTGCGCTGTCATTTTATTGGGTGCGGTGTGCTGCGATGTCACTGGGTGTGGTGTTCTGTGATGTCACTGGGTGCGTTGATTTTATTGGGTGCGGTGTGCTTTGATTTTGCTGGGTGTGGTGCGCTCTGATTTGACTGTGTGCGTTGTGCTGTGATGTTACTGGGTTCGGTGTGCTGTGATGTCATTGGGTGCGGTGTGCTGTGATTTTACTGGGTGCGGTGTGCTGTGATTTTACTAGGTGTGGTGTGATGTGATTTTACTGGGTGCGTTGTGCTGTGATTTTACTGGGTGCAGTGTGCTGTGATGTCACTGGGTGCGATGTGCTGTGATTTTATTGGTTGCGGTGTGCTGTGATGTCACTGGGTGCGGTGTGCTTTGATGTCACTGGGGGTGGTGTGATCTGATGTTACTGGGTGCGGTGTGCTGCGATGTTACTGGGTGCCGTGTACTGTGATGTTACTGGGTGCGGTGTGCTGTGATGTCACTGGGTCCGGTGTGCTGTGATGTCACTGGGTGCAGTGTGCTGTGATGTTACTGAGTGCAGTGTACTGTGATGTCACTGTGTCTGGTGTGCTGTGATGTTTCTGGGTGCGGTGTGCTGTGATTTTACTGGGTGCCGTGTACTGTGATGTCACTGGGTCCGGTGTGCTGTGATGTCACTGGGTGCGGTGTGCTGTGATGTTACTGAGTGCGGTGTACTGTGATGTCACTGGGTTTGGTGTGCTGTGATGTTACTGGGTGTGTTGTGCTGTGATGTTACTGGGTGCCGTGTACCGTGATGTCACTAGGTGCGGTGTGCTGTGGTGTGACTGGGTTCGGTGTGCTGTGATGTTTCTGGGTGCAGTGTGCTGTGATTTCACTGGGATCGGGGTGCTGTGGTTTGAGAGGGTGCAGTGTGCTGTGATTTTACTGGGTGCGATGTGCTGTGATTTTATTGGGTGCGGCGTGCTGTGATGTCACTGGTTGCGGTGTGCTGTGATTTTATTGGGTGCGGTGTACTGTGATGTCACTGGGTGCGTTGTGCTGTGATGTCACTGGGTGATGTGTGCTGTGATGTTACTGGGTGCGGTGTGCTGTGATGTCACTTGGTGCGGTGCGCTGTGATGTCACTGGGTGCGGGGTGCTGTGATGTCACTGGGAGCGGTGTGCTGTGATGTCACTGGGTGCGGTGTGCTGTGATGTCACTGGTTGTGGTGTGCTGTGATGTTACTGCGTGCGGTGTGCTGTGATTTTACTGGGTGCGGTGTGCTGTGATGTCACTGAGTGCGGTGTGCTGTGATTTTACTGGGTGCGGTATGCTGTGATTTTACTGGGTGCGTTGTGCTGTGATTTTACTGGGTGCGGCCTGCTGTGATGTCACTGGGTGCGGTGTGCTGTGATGTCACTGGGTGCGGTGTGCTGTGATTTTACCGGGTGCGGTGTGCTGTGATGTCACTGGGTGCGGTGGGCTGTGATGTCACTGGGTGCGGTGTGCTGTGCTGTCACTGGGTGCGGTGTGCTGTGATTTCACTGGGTGCAGTGTGCAGTGTTATCACTGGGTGCGGTGTGCTGTGATGTCACTGGTTGCGGTGTGCTGTGATATCACTGGGTGCGGTGTGCTGTGATGTCACTGGGTGCGGTGTGCTGCGATGTCACTGGGTGAAATGTGCTGTGATTTCACTGGATGCGGTGTGCTTTGATGTCACTAGCTGCGGTTTGTTGTGATGTCACTGGGTGCGGTGTGCTGTGATGTCACTGGGTGCTGTGTGCTGTGATTAAACTGGGTGCGGGGTGCTGTGATGTCACTGGGTGCGGTGTGTTGTGATTTTATTAGGTGTGGTGTGCTGTAATTTTACTGGGTGCGGTGTGCTGTGATGTCACTGGGTGCGGTGTGCTGTGATGTCATTGGGTGCGGTGTGCTGTGATTTTACTGGGTGCGGTGTGCTGTGATGTCACTGGGTGCGGTGTGATGTGATGTCATTGGGTGCGGTGCTCTGTGTTGTCACTGGGTGCGGTGTGCTGTGATGTCACTGGGTGAGGTGTGCTGTGATGTCACTGTCGGCGGTGTGCTTTTTTTTACTGGGTGCGGTGTGCTGTGATGTCACTGGGTGCGGTGTGCTGTGAATTTACTGGGTGCGGTGTGCTGTGATGTCACTGGGTGTGGTGTGCTGGGATGTCACTGGGTGCGGTGTGCTGTGTTATTACTGGGTGTGGTGCGCTGTGATGTCACTGGGTGCGGTGTGCTGTGATGGCACTGGGTGCGGTGTACTGTGATGTCACTGAGTGCGGTGTGCTGTGATTTTATTGGGTGCGGTGTGCTGTGATGTCACTGGGTGCGGTGTGCTGTGATTTTACTGGGTGTGGTGAGCTGTGATTTTACTGGGTGCGGTGTGTTGTGATTTTATTCGGTGCGGTGTGCTGTGATTTTACTGGGTGTGGTGTGCTGTGGTTTGACTGGGTGCGGTGTGCTATCAATTTACTGGGTGCGGCCTGCTGTGATGTCACTGGGTGTGGTGTGCTGTGATTTTACTGGGTGCGGTGTGCTGTGATGTTACTGGGTGCGGTGTGCTGTGATGTCACTGGGTGCGGTGTGCTGTGATGTCACTGGGTGCGGTGTGCTGTGATGTCACTGGGTGTGGTGTGCTGTGATTTTACTGGGTGCTGTGTGCTGTGATTTTACTGGGTGCGGTGTGCTGTGATGTTACTGGGTGCGGTGGGCTGTGATGTCAATGGGTGCGGTGTGCTGTGCTGTCCCTGGGTGCGGTGTGCTGTGATGTCACTGGGTGCAGTGTGCAGTGATATCACTGGGTGCGGTGTGCTGTGATGTCACTGGGTGCGCGGTGCTGTGATGTCACTGGGTGCGCTGTTCTGTGATGTCACTGGGTGCGGTGTGCTATGATGTCACTGGGTGCGGTGTGCTGTGATATCACTGTGTGCGGTGTGCTGTGATTTTACTGTGTGCGTTGTGCTGTGATGTCACAGGGTGCGGTGTGCTGTGATGTCACTGGGTGCGGTGCGCTGTGATTTTAATGGGTGCGTTGTGCTGTGATGTCACTGGGTGCGTTGTGCTGTGCTGTCACTGGGTGTGGTGTGCTGTGATGTCACTGGGTAATGTGTGCTGTGATTTTACTGGGTGCGGTGTGCTGTTATTTTTCTGGGTTCGGTGTGGTGTGATTTTACTCGCTGCGGTGTGTTGTGATTTTACTCGGTTCGGTGTGCTGTGTATTTACTGCGTGCGTTGTGCTGTGTTTTTACTGGGTGCTGTGTGCTGTGATTTTACTGGGTGCGGTGTGCTGTGATGTCACTGTGTGCGGTGTGATGTGATTTTACTGGGTGCGGTGTGCTGTGATTTTACTGGGTGCGTTGTGCTGTGATGTCACAGGGTGCGGTGTGCTGTGATGTCACTGGGTGCTGTGTGCTGTGATGTCACTGGGTGCGGTGTGCTGTGATTTTACTGGGTGCGGTGTGCTGGGTTGTCACTGGGTGCGGTGTGCTGTGATGTTACTGGGTGCGGTGTGCTGTGATGTCACTGGGTGCGGTGTGCTGTGATTTCATTGTGTGCGATGTACTGTGATGTCACTGGGTGCGGTATTCTGTGATGTCACTGGCTGTGGTGTGCTCTGATTTTTCTCGGTGTGGTGTGCTGTGATCTCACTGGGTGCGGTGTGCTGTGATGTCACTGGTTGCGGTGTGCTGTGATGTCACTGGGCGCGGTGTGCTGTGATTTTACTGGGTGCGTTGTGCTGCGATTTTATTGGGTGCGGTGTGCTGTGATGTCACCGGGTGCGGTGTGCTGTGATTTTACTGGGTGCGGTGTGCTGTGATGTCACTGGGTGCGGTGTGCTGTGATGTCACTGGGTGCGGTGTGCTGTGATGTCACTGGGTGCAGTGTGCTGTGATTTTACTCGGTGCGGTGTGCTGTGATGTCACTGGGTGCGGTGTGCTGTGATTTTACTGGGTGCGGTGTGCTATGATGTCACTGGTTGCGGTGTGCTGTGATGTCACTGGGTGCGGTGTGCTGTGATGTTACTGGGTGCGGTGTGCTGTGATGTCACTGGGTGCGGTGTGCTGTGATGTCACTGGGTGCGATGTACTGTGATGTCACTGGGTGCGGTATTCTGTGATGTCACTGGGTGTGGTGTGCTGTGATTTTTCTCGGTGTAGTGTGCTGTCATGTTACTGGGTGTGGTGTGCTGTGATTTCATTGGGTGCGTTGTGCTGTGATGTCACTGGGTGCGGTGTGCTGTGATTTTACCTGGTGCGTTGTGCTGTGATTTTATTGGGTGCGGTGTGCTGTGATGTCACCGGGTGCGGTGTGCTGTGATTTTACTCGGTGCGGTGTGCTGTGATGTCACTGGGTGCGGTGTGCTGTGATGTCACTGGGTGCGGTGTGCTGTGATGTCACTGGGTGCGGTGTGTTGTGATGTCACTGGGTGCAGTGTCCTCTGATTTTACTCGGTGCCGGGTGCTGTGATGTCACTGAGTGCGGTGTGATGTTATTGTACTGGGTGCGGTGTGCTGTGATGTCATTGGTAGCGGTGTGCTGTGATGTCACTGGGTGCGGTGTGCTGTGATGTCACTGGGTGCTGTGTGCTGTGATTTTACTGGGTGCGGTGTGCTGTGATGTCACTGGGTGCGGTATGCTGTGATGTCACTGGGTGCTGTGTTCTGTGATGTCACTGGGTGCGGTGTGCTGTGATGTTACTGGGTGCGGTGTGCTGTGATGTCACAGGGTGCGGTGTGCTGTGATGTCACTGGGAGCCGTGTGCTGTGATGTTACGGGGTGTGGTGTGCTGTGATGTCACTGGGTGCGGTGTGCTGTGATGTCATTGGGTGCGGTGTGATGTGCTGTCACTGGGTGCGGTGTGCGGTGATGTCACTGGGTGTGGTGTGCTGTGATGTCACTGGGTGCGGTGTGCTGTGATTTTACTGGGTGCGGTGTAATGTGAATTTGCCTGGTGCGGAGTGCTGTGATGTCACTGGGTGCGGTGTGCTGTGATGTCACTGGGTGTGGTTTGCTGTGATGTCACTGGGTGCGGTGTGCTGTGATGTCACTGGCTGCGGGGTGCTGTGATGTCACTGGGTGTGGTGTGCTGTGATGTAACTGGGAGCGGTGTGCTGTGCTGTCAATGGGTGCGGTGTGCTGTGATGTCACTGGGTGCGGTATGCTGTGATGTCACTGGGTGCGGAGTGCTGCGATGTCACTGGGTGCGGTGTGCTGTGATGTCACTGGGTGCGGTGTGCTGTGCTGTCACTGGGTGAGGTGTGCTGTGATGTTACTGGGTGCGGTGTGCTGTGATGTCACTTGGTGCGGTGTGCTGTGATGTGACTGGGTGCGGTGTGCTGTGATGTCACTGGGAGCGGTGTGCTGTGATGTCACTGGGTGCGGTGTGCTGTGATGTCACTGGTTGTGGTGTGCTGTGATGTTACTGCGTGCGGTGTGCTGTGATTTTACTGGGTGCGGTGTGCTGTGATGTCACTGTGTGCGGTGTGCTCTGATTTTACTGGGTGCGGTATGCTGTGATTTTACTGGGTGCGTTGTGCTGTGATTTTACTGGGTGCGGCCTGCTGTGATGTCACTGGGTGCGGTGTGCTGTGATGTCACTGGGTGCGGTGTGCTGTGATTTTACCGGGTGCGGTGTGCTGTGATGTCACTGGGTGCGGTGGGCTGTGATGTCACTGGGTGCGGTGTGCTGTGCTGTCACTGGGTGCGGTGTGCTGTGATTTCACTGGGTGCAGTGTGCAGTGTTATCACTGGGTGCGGTGTGCTGTGATGTCACTGGTTGCGGTGTGCTGTGATATCACTGGGTGCGGTGTGCTGTGATGTCACTGGGTGCGGTGTGCTGCGATGTCACTGGGTGAAATGTGCTGTGATTTCACTGGATGCGGTGTGCCTTGATGTCACTAGCTGCGGTTTGTTGTGATGTCACTGTGTGCGGTGCTCTGTGTTGTCACTGGGTGCGGTGTGCTGTGATGTCACTGGGTGAGGTGTGCTGTGATGTCACTGTCGGCGGTGTGCTTTTTTTTACTGGGTGCGGTGTGCTGTGATGTCACTGGGTGCGGTGTGCTGTGAATTTACTGGGTGCGGTGTGCTGTGATGTCACTGGGTGCGGTGTGCTGGGATGTCACTGGGTGCGGTGTGCTGTGTTATTACTGGGTGTGGTGCGCTGTGATGTCACTGGGTGCGGTGTGCTGTGATGGCACTGGGTGCGGTGTACTGTGATGTCACTGAGTGCGGTGTGCTGTGATTTTATTGGGTGCGGTGTGCTGTGATGTCACTGGGTGCGGTGTGCTGTGATTTTACTGGGTGTGGTGAGCTGTGATTTTACTGGGTGCGGTGTGTTGTGATTTTATTCGGTGCGGTGTGCTGTGATTTTACTGGGTGTGGTGTGCTGTGGTTTGACTGGGTGCGGTGTGCTATCAATTTACTGGGTGCGGCCTGCTGTGATGTCACTGGGTGTGGTGTGCTGTGATTTTACTGGGTGCGGTGTGCTGTGATGTTACTGGGTGCGGTGTGCTGTGATGTCACTGGGTGCGGTGTGCTGTGATGTCACTGGGTGCGGTGTGCTGTGATGTCACTGGGTGTGGTGTGCTGTGATTTTACTGGGTGCTGTGTGCTGTGATTTTACTGGGTGCGGTGTGCTGTGATGTTACTGGGTGCGGTGGGCTGTGATGTCAATGGGTGCGGTGTGCTGTGCTGTCCCTGGGTGCGGTGTGCTGTGATGTCACTGGGTGCAGTGTGCAGTGATATCACTGGGTGCGGTGTGCTGTGATGTCACTGGGTGCGCTGTGCTGTGATGTCACTGGGTGCGCTGTTCTGTGATGTCACTGGGTGCGGTGTGCTATGATGTCACTGGGTGCGGTGTGCTGTGATATCACTGTGTGCGGTGTGCTGTGATTTTACTGTGTGCGTTGTGCTGTGATGTCACAGGGTGCGGTGTGCTGTGATGTCACTGGGTGCGGTGCGCTGTGATTTTAATGGGTGCGTTGTGCTGTGATGTCACTGGGTGCGTTGTGCTGTGCTGTCACTGGGTGTGGTGTGCTGTGATGTCACTGGGTAATGTGTGCTGTGATTTTACTGGGTGCGGTGTGCTGTTATTTTTCTGGGTTCGGTGTGGTGTGATTTTACTCGCTGCGGTGTGTTGTGATTTTACTCGGTTCGGTGTGCTGTGTATTTACTGCGTGCGTTGTGCTGTGTTTTTACTGGGTGCTGTGTGCTGTGATTTTACTGGGTGCGGTGTGCTGTGATGTCACTGTGTGCGGTGTGATGTGATTTTACTGGGTGCGGTGTGCTGTGATTTTACTGGGTGCGTTGTGCTGTGATGTCACAGGGTGCGGTGTGCTGTGATGTCACTGGGTGCTGTGTGCTGTGATGTCACTGGGTGCGGTGTGCTGTGATTTTACTGGGTGCGGTGTGCTGGGTTGTCACTGGGTGCGGTGTGCTGTGATGTTACTGGGTGCGGTGTGCTGTGATGTCACTGGGTGCGGTGTGCTGTGATTTCATTGTGTGCGATGTACTGTGATGTCACTGGGTGCGGTATTCTGTGATGTCACTGGCTGTGGTGTGCTCTGATTTTTCTCGGTGTGGTGTGCTGTGATCTCACTGGGTGCGGTGTGCTGTGATGTCACTGGTTGCGGTGTGCTGTGATGTCACTGGGCGCGGTGTGCTGTGATTTTACTGGGTGCGTTGTGCTGCGATTTTATTGGGTGCGGTGTGCTGTGATGTCACCGGGTGCGGTGTGCTGTGATTTTACTGGGTGCGGTGTGCTGTGATGTCACTGGGTGCGGTGTGCTGTGATGTCACTGGGTGCGGTGTGCTGTGATGTCACTGGGTGCAGTGTGCTGTGATTTTACTCGGTGCGGTGTGCTGTGATGTCACTGGGTGCGGTGTGCTGTGATTTTACTGGGTGCGGTGTGCTATGATGTCACTGGTTGCGGTGTGCTGTGATGTCACTGGGTGCGGTGTGCTGTGATGTCACTGGGTGCGGTGTGCTGTGATGTCACTGGGTGCGGTGTGCTGTGATGTCACTGGGTGCGATGTACTGTGATGTCACTGGGTGCGGTATTCTGTGATGTCACTGGGTGTGGTGTGCTGTGATTTTTCTCGGTGTAGTGTGCTGTCATGTTACTGGGTGTGGTGTGCTGTGATTTCATTGGGTGCGTTGTGCTGTGATGTCACTGGGTGCGGTGTGCTGTGATTTTACCTGGTGCGTTGTGCTGTGATTTTATTGGGTGCGGTGTGCTGTGATGTCACCGGGTGCGGTGTGCTGTGATTTTACTCGGTGCGGTGTGCTGTGATGTCACTGGGTGCGGTGTGCTGTGATGTCACTGGGTGCGGTGTGCTGTGATGTCACTGGGTGCGGTGTGTTGTGATGTCACTGGGTGCAGTGTCCTCTGATTTTACTCGGTGCCGGGTGCTGTGATGTCACTGAGTGCGGTGTGATGTTATTGTACTGGGTGCGGTGTGCTGTGATGTCATTGGTAGCGGTGTGCTGTGATGTCACTGGGTGCGGTGTGCTGTGATGTCACTGGGTGCTGTGTGCTGTGATTTTACTGGGTGCGGTGTGCTGTGATGTCACTGGGTGCGGTATGCTGTGATGTCACTGGGTGCTGTGTTCTGTGATGTCACTGGGTGCGGTGTGCTGTGATGTTACTGGGTGCGGTGTGCTGTGATGTCACAGGGTGCGGTGTGCTGTGATGTCACTGGGTGCCGTGTGCTGTGATGTTACGGGGTGTGGTGTGCTGTGATGTCACTGGGTGCGGTGTGCTGTGATGTCATTGGGTGCGGTGTGATGTGCTGTCACTGGGTGCGGTGTGCGGTGATGTCACTGGGTGTGGTGTGCTGTGATGTCACTGGGTGCGGTGTGCTGTGATTTTACTGGGTGCGGTGTAATGTGAATTTGCTTGGTGCGGAGTGCTGTGATGTCACTGGGTGCGGTGTGCTGTGATGTCACTGGGTGTGGTTTGCTGTGATGTCACTGGGTGCGGTGTGCTGTGATGTCACTGGCTGCGGGGTGCTGTGATGTCACTGGGTGTGGTGTGCTGTGATGTAACTGGGAGCGGTGTGCTGTGCTGTCAATGGGTGCGGTGTGCTGTGATGTCACTGGGTGCGGTATGCTGTGATGTCACTGGGTGCGGAGTGCTGCGATGTCACTGGGTGCGGTGTGCTGTGATGTCACTGGGTGCGGTGTGCTGTACTGTCACTGGGTGAGGTGTGCTGTGATGTTACTGGGTGCGGTGTGCTGTGATGTCACTTGGTGCGGTGTGCTGTGATGTGACTGGGTGCGGTGTGCTGTGATGTCACTGGGAGCGGTGTGCTGTGATGTCACTGGGTGCGGTGTGCTGTGATGTCACTGGTTGTGGTGTGCTGTGATGTTACTGCGTGCGGTGTGCTGTGATTTTACTGGGTGCGGTGTGCTGTGATGTCACTGTGTGCGGTGTGCTCTGATTTTACTGGGTGCGGTATGCTGTGATTTTACTGGGTGCGTTGTGCTGTGATTTTACTGGGTGCGGCCTGCTGTGATGTCACTGGGTGCGGTGTGCTGTGATGTCACTGGGTGCGGTGTGCTGTGATTTTACCGGGTGCGGTGTGCTGTGATGTCACTGGGTGCGGTGGGCTGTGATGTCACTGGGTGCGGTGTGCTGTGCTGTCACTGGGTGCGGTGTGCTGTGATTTCACTGGGTGCAGTGTGCAGTGTTATCACTGGGTGCGGTGTGCTGTGATGTCACTGGTTGCGGTGTGCTGTGATATCACTGGGTGCGGTGTGCTGTGATGTCACTGGGTGCGGTGTGCTGCGATGTCACTGGGTGAAATGTGCTGTGATTTCACTGGATGCGGTGTGCTTTGATGTCACTAGCTGCGGTTTGTTGTGATGTCACTGTGTGCGGTGTGCTGTGATGTCACTGGGTGCTGTGTGCTGTGATTAAACTGGGTGCGGGGTGCTGTGATGTCACTGGGTGCGGTGTGTTGTGATTTTATTAGGTGTGGTGTGCTGTAATTTTACTGGGTGCGGTGTGCTGTGATGTCACTGGGTGCGGTGTGCTGTGATGTCACTGGGTGCGGTGTGCTGTGATTTTACTGGGTGCGGTGTGCTGTGATGTCACTGGGTGCGGTGTGATGTGATGTCATTGGGTGCGGTGCTCTGTGTTGTCACTGGGTGCGGTGTGCTGTTATTTTATTGGGTGCGGTGTGCTGTGATGTCACTGTGTGAGGTGTGCTGTGATGTCACTGTCGGCGGTGTGCTTTTTTTTACTGGGTGCGGTGTGCTGTGATGTCACTGGGTGCGGTGTGCTGTGAATTTACTGGGTGCGGTGTGCTGTGATGTCACTGGGTGCGGTGTGCTGGGATGTCACTGGGTGCGGTGTGTTGTGTTATTACTGGGTGTGGTGCGCTGTGATGTCACTGTGTGCGGTGTGCTGTGATGGCACTGGGTGCGGTGTACTGTGATGTCACTGAATGCGGTGTGCTGTGATTTTATTGGGTGCGGTGTGCTGTGATGTCACTGGGTGCGTTGTGCTGTGATTTTACTGGGTGTGGTGTGCTGTGATTTTACTGGGTGCGGTGTGTTGTGATTTTATTCGGTGCGGTGTGCTGTGATTTTACTGGGTGTGGTGTGCTGTGATTTGACTGGGTGCGGTGTGCTATCAATTTACTGGGTGCGGCCTGCTGTGATGTCACTGGGTGCGGTGTGCTGTGATGTCACTGGGTGTGGTGTGCTGTGATTTTACTGGGTGCGGTGTGCTGTGATGTTACTTGGTGCGGTGTGCTGTGATGTCACTGGGTGCGGTGTGCTGTGATGTCACTGGGTGCTGTGTGCTGTGATGTCACTGGGTGTGGTGTGCTGTGATTTTACTGGGTGCTGTGTGCTGTGATGTTACTGGATGCGGTGGGCTGTGATGTCAATGGGTGCGGTGTGCTGTGCTGTCCCTGGGTGCGGTGTGCTGTGATGTCACTGGGTGCAGTGTGCAGTGATATCACTGGGTGCGGTGTGCTGTGATGTCACTGGGTGCGCTGTGCTGTGATGTCACTGGGTGCGCTGTTCTATGATGTCATTGGGTGCGGTGTGCTATGTTGTCACTGGGTGCGGTGTGCTGTGACATCACTGTGTGCGGTGTGCTGTGATTTTACTGTGTGCGTTGTGCTGTGATGTCACAGGGTTCGGTGTGCTGTGATGTCACTGGGTGCGGTGCGCTGTGATTTTAATGGGTGCGTTGTGCTGTGATGTCACTGGGTGCGTTGTGCTGTGCTGTCACTGGGTGTGGTGTGCTGTGATGTCACTGGGTAATGTGTGCTGTGATTTTACTGGGTGCGGTGTGCTGTTATTTTTCTGGGTTCGGTGTGGTGTGATTTTACTCGCTGCGGTGTGTTGTGATTTTACTCGGTTCGGTGTGCTGTGTATTTACTGCGTGCGTTGTGCTGTGTTTTTACTGGGTGCTGTGTGCTGTGATTTTACTGGGTGCGGTGTGCTGTGATGTCACTGTGTGCGGTATGATGTGATTTTACTGGGTGCGGTGTGCTGTGATTTTACTGGGTGCGTTGTGCTGTGATGTCACAGGGTGCGGTGTGCTGTGATGTCACTGGGTGCTGTGTGCTGTGATGTCACTGGGTGCGGTGTGCTGTGATTTTACTGGGTGCGGTGTGCTGGGTTGTCACTGGGTGCGGTGTGCTGTGATGTTACTGGGTGCGGTGTGCTGTGATGTCACTGGGTGCGGTATTCTGTGATGTCACTGGCTGTGGTGTGCTCTGATTTTTCTCGGTGTGGTGTGCTGTGATCTCACTGGGTGCGGTGTGCTGTGATGTCACTGGTTGCGGTGTGCTGTGATGTCACTGGGCGCGGTGTGCTGTGATTTTACTGGGTGCGTTGTGCTGCGATTTTATTGGGTGCGGTGTGCTGTGATGTCACCGGGTGCGGTGTGCTGTGATTTTACTGGGTGCGGTGTGCTGTGATGTCACTGGGTGAGGTGTGCTGTGATGTCACTGGGTGCGGTGTGCTGTGATGTCACTGGGTGCAGTGTGCTGTGATTTTACTCGGTGCGGTGTGCTGTGATGTCACTGGGTGCGGTGTGCTGTGATTTTACTGGGTGCGGTGTGCTATGATGTCACTGGTTGCGGTGTGCTGTGATGTCACTGGGTGCGGTGTGCTGTGATGTTACTGGGTGCGGTGTGCTGTGATGTCACTGGGTGCGGTGTGCTGTGATGTCACTGGGTGCGATGTACTGTGATGTCACTGGGTGCGGTATTCTGTGATGTCACTGGGTGTGGTGTGCTGTGATTTTTCTCAGTGTAGTGTGCTGTGATGTTAGTGGGTGTGGTGTGCTGTGATTTCATTGGGTGCGTTGTGCTGTGATGTCACTGGGTGCGGTGTGCTGTGATTTTACCTGGTGCGTTGTGCTGTGATTTTATTGGGTGCGGTGTGCTGTGATGTCACCAGGTGCGGTGTGCTGTGATTTTACTCGGTGCGGTGTGCTGTGATGTCACTGGGTGCGGTGTGCTGTGATGTCACTGGGTGCGGTGTGTTGTGATGTCACTGGCTGCAGTGTCCTCTGATTTTACTCGGTGCCGGGTGCTGTGATGTCACTGAGTGCGGTGTGATGTGATTGTACTGGGTGCGGTGTGCTGTGATGTCACTGGTAGCGGTGTGCTGTGATGTCACTGGGTGCGGTGTGCTGTGATGTCACTGGGTGCAGTGTGCTGTGATTTTACTGGGCACAGTGTGCTGTGATGTCACTGGGTGCGGTGTGCTGTGATGTCACTGGGTGCGGTGTGTTGTGATGTCACTGGGTGCAGTGTCCTCTGATTTTACTCGGTGCCGGGTGCTGTGATGTCACTGAGTGCGGTGTGATGTGATTGTACTGGGTGCGGTGTGCTGTGATGTCACTGGTAGCGGTGTGCTGTGATGTCACTGGGTGCGGTGTGCTGTGATGTCACTGGGTGCAGTGTGCTGTGATTTTACTGGGCGCAGTGTGTTGTGATGTCACTGGGTGCGGTATGCTGTGATGTCACTTGGTGCGGTGTGCTGTGATGTCACTGGGTGCGGTGTGTTGTGATTTTACTGGGTGCGGTGTGCTCTGATGACACTGGCTGCGGTGTGCTTTGATGTCACTGGGTGCGGTGTGCTGTGATGTCACTGGGTGCAGTGTGCTGTGATTTTACTCGTTGCGGTGTGCTGTGATGTCACTGGGTGCGGTGTGCTTTGATTTTACTGGGTGCGGTGTGCTGTGATGTCACTGGGTGCGGTGTGCTGTGATGTCACTGGTTGCAGTGTGCTGTGATTTTACTCGGTGCGGTGTGCTGCGATGTCACTGGGTGCTGTGTTCTGTGATGTCACTGGGTGCGGTGTGCTGTGATGTCACTGGGTGCGGTGTGCTGTGATGTCACAGGGTGCGGTGTGCTGTGATGTCACTGGGTGCCGTGTGCTGTGATGTTACGGGGTGTGGTGTGCTGTGATGTCACTGGGTGCGGTGTGCTGTGATGTCATTGGGTGCGGTGTGATGTGCTGTCACTGGGTGCGGTGTGCGGTGATGTCACTGCGTGTGGTGTGCTGTGATGTCACTGGGTGCGGTGTGCTGTGATTTTACTGGGTGCGGTGTAATGTGAATTTGCTGGGTGCGGAGTGCTGTGATGTCACTGGGTGCGGTGTGCTGTGATGTCACTGGGTGTGGTTTGCTGTGATGTCACTGGGTGCGGTGTGCTGTGATGTCACTGGCTGCGGGGTGCTGTGATGTCACTGGGTGCGGTGTGCTGTGATGTAACTGGGAGCGGTGTGCTGTGCTGTCAATGGGTGCGGTGTGCTGTGATGTCACTGGGTGCGGTATGCTGTGATGTCACTGGGTGCGGAGTGCTGCGATGTCACTGGGTGCGGTGTGCTGTGATGTCACTGGGTGCGGTGTGCTGTGCTGTCACTGGGTGAGGTGTGCTGTGATGTTACTGGGTGTGGTTTGCTGCGATGTCTCTGTGTCCGGTGTGCTGTGATGTCATTGGGTACGGTGTGCTGTGATTTCACTGGGTGCCGTGTGCTGTGATTTTACTCGTTGCGGTGTGCTGTGATGTCACTGGGTGCGGTGTGCTTTGATTTTACTGGGTGCGGTGTGCTGTGATGTCACTGGGTGCGGTGTGCTGTGATGTCACTGGTTGCAGTGTGCTGTGATTTTACTCGGTGCGGTGTGCTGCGATGTCACTGGGTGCTGTGTTCTGTGATGTCACTGGGTGCGGTGTGCTGTGATGTCACTGGGTGCGGTGTGCTGTGATGTCACAGGGTGCGGTGTGCTGTGATGTCACTGGGTGCCGTGTACTGTGATGTTACGGGGTGTGGTGTGCTGTGATGTCACTGGGTGCATTGTGCTGTGATGTCATTGGGTGCGGTGTGATGTGCTGTCACTGGGTGCGGTGTGCGGTGATGTCACTGGGTGTGGTGTGCTGTGATGTCACTGGGTGCGGTGTGCTGTGATTTTACTGGGTGCGGTGTAATGTGAATTTGCTGGGTGCGGAGTGCTGTGATGTCACTGGGTGCGGTGTGCTGTGATTTTACTCGGTGCGGTGTGCTGTGATGTCACTGGGTGCGGTGTGCTGTGATTTTACTGGGTGCGGTGTGCTATGATGTCACTGGTTGCGGTGTGCTGTGATGTCACTGGGTGCGGTGTGCTGTGATGTTACTGGGTGCGGTGTGCTGTGATGTCACTGGGTGCGGTGTGCTGTGATGTCACTGGGTGCGATGTACTGTGATGTCACTGGGTGCGGTATTCTGTGATGTCACTGGGTGTGGTGTGCTGTGATTTTTCTCGGTGTAGTGTGCTGTGATGTTACTGGGTGTGGTGTGCTGTGATTTCATTGGGTGCGTTGTGCTGTGATGTCACTGGGTGCGGTGTGCTGTGATTTTACCTGGTGCGTTGTGCTGTGATTTTATTGGGTGCGGTGTGCTGTGATGTCACCGGGTGCGGTGTGCTGTGATTTTACTCGGTGCGGTGTGCTGTGATGTCACTGGGTGCGGTGTGCTGTGATGTCACTGGGTGCGGTGTGTTGTGATGTCACTGGGTGCAGTGTCCTCTGATATTACTCGGTGCCGGGTGCTGTGATGTCACTGAGTGCGGTGTGATGTGATTGTACTGTGTGCGGTGTGCTGTGATGTCACTGGTAGCGGTGTGCTGTTATGTCACTGGGTGCGGTGTGCTGTGATGTCACTGGGTGCAGTGTGCTGTGATTTTACTGGGTACGGTGTGCTGTGATGTCACTGGGTGCGGTATGCTGTGATGTCACTTGGTGCGGTGTGCTGTGATGTCACTGGGTGCGGTGTGTTGTGATTTTACTGGGTGCGGTGTGCTCTGATGTCACTGGCTGCGGTGTGCTGTGATGTCACTGGGTGCGGTGTGCTGTGATGTCACTGGGTGCAGTGTGCTGTGATTTTACTCGTTGCGGTGTGCTGTGATGTCACTGGGTGCGGTGTGCTTTGATTTTACTGGGTGCGGTGTGCTGTGATGTCACTGGGTGCGGTGTGCTGTGATGTCACTGGTTGCAGTATGCTGTGATTTTACTCGGTGCGGTGTGCTGTGATGTCACTGGGTGCTGTGTTCTGTGATGTCACTGGGTGCGGTGTGCTGTGATGTCACTGGGTGCGGTGTGCTGTGATGTCACAGGGTGCGGTGTGCTGTGATGTCACTGGGTGCCGTGTGCTGTGATGTTACGGGGTGTGGTGTGCTGTGATGTCACTGGGTGCGGTGTGCTGTGATGTCACTGGGTGCGGTGTGATGTGCTGTCACTGGGTGCGGTGTGCGGTGATGTCACTGGGTGTGGTGTGCTGTGATGTCACTGGGTGCGGTGTGCTGTGATTTTACTGGGTGCGGTGTAATGTGAATTTGCTGGGTGCGGAGTGCTGTGATGTCACTGGGTGCGGTGTGCTGTGATGTCACTGGGTGTGGTTTGCTGTGATGTCACTGGGTGCGGTGTGCTGTGATGTCACTGGCTGCGGGGTGCTGTGATGTCACTGGGTGCGGTGTGCTGTGATGTCTCTGGGTGCGTTGTGCTGTGATGTCACTGGGTGCGGTGTGCTGTGATGTCACAGGGTGCGTTGTGCTGTGATGTCACTGTGTGCGGTGTGCTGTGATGTCAATGGGTGCGGAGTGTTGTGATGTCACTGTGTGCGGTGTGCTGTGATTTGACTGGGTGCGGTGTGCTGGGATGTCACTGGGTGCGCTGTGATATGATATCACTGGGAGCGGTGTGCTGTGATGTCACTGGGTGCGAGGTTCTGTGATGTTACTGGGTGCGGTGTGCTGTGATATCACTGGGTGCGGTGTGCTGTGATTTTACTAGGTGCGTTCGGCTGTGATGTCACAGGGTGCGATGTGCTGTGATGTCACTGGGTGTGGTGTGCTGTGATATTACTGTGTGCAGTGTGCTGTGATTTTAATGGGTGCGGTGTGCTGTGATGTCACTGGTTGCGTTGTGATGTGATGTCACTGGGTGCAGTGTTCTGTGATTTTACTGGGTGCGGTGTTCTGTGATGTCACTGGGTGCGTTGTGCTGTGATGTTACTTGGTGCGGTGTGCTGTGATGTCACTGGGTGTGGTGTGCTGTGATGTCACTGTGTGCGTTGTGCTGTGATGTCAATGGGTGCGGAGTGCTGTGATGTCACTGGGTGCGGTGTGCTGTGATTTGACTGGGTGCGGTAAGCTGGGATGTCACTGGGTGCGGTGTGCTGTGATGTTACTGGGTGCGGTGTGCTGTGATGTCACTGGGTGCGGTGTACTGTGATGTCACTGGGTGTGGTGTACTGTGATGTCACGGGGTGCGGTGTGCTGTGATGTCACTGGGTGTGGTGTGCTGTGATTTTTCTCGGTGTGGTGTGCTGTGATGTCACTGGGTGCGCTGTGCTGTGATGTCACAGGGTGCGGTGTGCTGTGATGTCACTGGGTGCGGAGTGCTGTGATTTTACTGGGTGCGTTGTGCTGTGATTTTATTGGGTGCGTTGTGCTGTGATGTCACAGGGTGTGGTGTGCTGTGATTTCACAGGGTGTGGTGTGCTGTGATTTCACTGGGTGTGGTGTGATATGATGTCACTGGGTGCAGTGTTCTGTGATTTTACTGGGTGCGGTGTGCTGTGATGTCTCTGGGTGCGTTGTGCTGTGATGTCACTGGGTGCGGTGTGCTGTGATGTCACTGGGTGCGGTGTGCTGTGATGTCACTGTGTGCGGTGTGCTGTGATGTCAATGGGTGCGGAGTGTTGTGATGTCACTGGGTGCAGTGTGCTGTGATTTGACTGGGAGCGGTGTGATGGGATGTCATTGGGTGCGGTGTGCTGTGATGTTACTGGGAGCGGTGTGCTGTGATGTCACTGGGTGCGATGTGCTGCGATGTCACTGGGTGCGGTGTACTGTGATGTCACTGGGTGCGGTGTGCTGTGATGTCACTGAGTGCGGTGTGCTGTGATGTCACTGGGTGCGGTGTACTGTGAAGTCACTGGGTGTTTTGTGCTGTGATGTCACTGGGTGCGGTGTGCTGTGATTTTACTGGGTACGGTGTGCTGTGATGTTACTGCGTGCGGTGTACTGTGATGTCACTGAGTGTGGTGAGCTGTGATGTCACTGGGTGCGCTGTGATATGATGTCACTGGGAGCAGTGTGCTGTGATGTCACTGGGTGCGGTGTACTGTGATGTCACTGGATGCGGGGTACTGTGATGTCACGGGGTGCGGTGTGCTGTGATGTCACTGGGTGTGGTGTGCTGTGATTTTACTGGGTCCGTTGTGCTGTGATTTTATTGGGTGCAGTGTGCTGTGATGTCACTGGGTGCAGTGTGCTGTGATTTTACTCGGTGCGGTGTGCTGTGAATTCACTGGGTGCGGTGTGCTGTGATTTTACTGGGGAGGTGTGCTGTGATTTTACTGGGTGCGGTGTGCTGCGATGTTAATGGGTGCGGTGTGCTGTGATGTCACTGGGTGCGGTGTGCTGTAATGTCACTGGGTGCGGTGTGCTGTGATTTTACTGGGTGCAGGGTAATGTGAATTTACTGGGTGCGGTGTGCTGTGTTGTCACTGGGTGCGGTGTGCTGTGATGTCACTGGGTGCGGTGTGCTGTGAATTCACTGGGTGCGGTGTGCTGTGATGTAACTTGGAGTGGTGTGCTGCGCTGTCACTGGGTGCGGTGTGCTGTGATGTCACTGGGTGTGGTTTGATGCGACGTCACTGGGTGCGGTGTGCTGTGATGTAATTGGGTTCGGTGTTCTGTGATGTAATTGGGTGCGGTGTTCTGTGATGTGATTGGGTGCGATGTACTGTGATGTCACTGGGTGCTGTGTGCTGTGATTTTAATGGGTGCGGTGTGCTGTTATGTCACTGGGTGCGGTGTGCTGTGATGTCACTGGGTGCGGTGTGCTGTGATGTCACTGGGTGTGGTGTGCTGTGATGTCACTGGGTGCGGTGTGCTGTGATATCACTGCGTGCGGTGTGCTGTGATTTTACTGGGTGCGTTGTGCTGTGATGTCACAGGGTGCGGTGTGCTGTGATGCCACTGGGTGCTGTGTGCTGTGATTTTGTTCGGTGCGGTTTGCTGTGATTATACTGGGTGTGGTGTGCCGTGATATCAGTGGGTGTGGTGTGCTGTGATGTCACTGGGTGCAGTGTGCTGTGATTTTAATGGGTGCGGTGTGCTGTGATGTCTCTGCGTGCGCTGTGCTGTGATGTCACTGTGTGCAGTGTGCTTTGATTTTACTGGGTGCGGTGTGCTGTGATGTCACTGGGTGCGGCGTGCTGTGATGTCACTGGGTGTGGTGTGCTGTGATGTCACTGAGTTCGGTGTGCTGTGATGTCAATGGTTGCGGAGTGCTGTGATGTCACTGGGTACAGTGTGCTGTGATTTTACTGGGTGCGGTGTGCTGGGATTTCACTGGGCGCGGTGTGCTGTGATGTTACTGGGTGCGGTGTGCTGTATTGTCACTGGGTGCGGTGTGCTGTGATGTCAATGGGTGCGATGTACTGTGATGTCACTGGGTGCGGTATTCTGTGATGTCACTGGGTGTGGTGTGCTGTGATTTTTCTCGGTGTGGTGTGCTGTGATGTCACTGGGTGCGTTGTGCTGTGATGTCACTGGGTGCGGTGTGCTGTGATGTCACTGGGTGCGGTGTGCTGTGATTTTACTGGGTGCGTTGTGCTGTGATTTTATTGGGTGCGGTGTGCTGTGTTGTCACCGGGTGCAGTGTGCTGTGAGTTTACTGGGTGCGGTGTGCTGTGATGTCACTGGGTGCGGTGTGCTCTGATGTCACTGGGTGCGGCGTGCTGTGATGTTACTGTGTGCAGTGTGCTGTGATGTCGCTGGGTGCGGTGTGCTGTGATGTCACTGTGTGAGGTGTGCTGTGATGCCACTGGATGTGGTGTGCTGTGATGTTACTGGATGCGGTGTGCTGTGATGTCACTGGGTGCAGTGTGATGTGATGTCACTGGGTGCGGTATGCTGTGATTTTACTGGGTGCGGTGTGCTGTGATGTCACTGAGAGCGGTGTGCTGCGATGTCACTGGGTGCGGTGTGCTGTGATTTTTCTGGGTGCGGTGTGCTGTGATGTCACTGGGTGCGGTGTGCTGCGATGTCACTGGGTGTGTTGTGCTGTGATGTCACTGAGTGCGGCGTGCTGTGATGTCACTGGGTGCGGTGTACTGTGAAGTCACTGGGAGTTGTGTGCTGTGATGTCACTGGGTGCGGTGTGCTGTGATTTTACTGGGTACGGTGTGCTGTGATGTTACTGTGTGCGGTGCGCTGTGATGCCACTGGGTGTGGTGAGCTGTGATGTCACTGGGTGCGGTGTGATGTGATGTCACTGGGTGCGGTGTGCTGTGATGTCACTGGGTGCGGGGTTCTGTGATGTCACTAGGTGCGGTGTGCTGTGATATCACTGGGTGCGGTGTGCTGTGATTTTACTGGGTGCGTTGTGCTGTGATGTCACAGGGTGTGGTGTGCTATGATTTCACTGGGTGTGGTGTGATATGATGTCACTGGGTGCAGTGTTCTGTGATTTTACTGGGTGCGGTTTGCTGTGATGTCTCTGTGTGCGTTGTGCTGTGATGTCACTGGGTGCGGTGTGCTGTGATGTCACTGGGTGCTGTGTGCTGTGATGTCACTGTGTGCGGTGTGTTGTGATGTCAATGGGTGCGGAGTGTTGTGATGTCACTGGGTGCAGTGTGCTGTGATTTGACTGGGAGCGGTGTGCTGGGATGTCATTGGGTGCGGTGTGCTGTGATGTTACTGGGAGCGGTGTGCTGTGATGTCACTGGGTGCGATGTGCTGCGATGTCACTGGGTGCGTTGTACTCTGATGTCACTGGGTGCGGTGTGCTGTGATGTCACTGAGTGCGGTGTGCTGTGATGTCACTGGGTGCGGTGTACTGTGAAGTCACTGGGTGTTGTGTGCTGTGATGTCACTGGGTGCGGTGTGCTGTGATTTTACTGGGTACGGTGTGCTGTGATGTTACTGTGTGCTGTGTACTGTGATGTCACTGGGTGTGGTGAGCTGTGATGTCACTGGGTGCGCTGTGATATGATGTCACTGGGAGCAGTGTGCTGTGATGTCACTGGGTGCGAGGTTCTGTGATGTCACTGGGTGCGGTGTGCTGTGATATCACTGGGTGCGGTATGCTGTGATTTTACTAGGTGCGTTGTGCTGTGATGTCACAGGGTGCGATGTGCTGTGATGTCACTGGGTGTGGTGTGCTGTGATGTTACTGGGTGCAGTGTGCTGTGATTTTAATGGGTGCGTGTGCTGTGATGTCACTGGTTGCATTGTGATGTGATGTCACTGGGTGCAGTGTTCTGTGATTTTACTGGGTGCGGTGTGCTGTGATGTCACTGGGTGCGTTGTGCTGTGATGTCACTTGGTGCGGTGTGCTGTGATGTCACTGGGTGCGGTGTGCTGTGATGTCACTGGGTGCGGTGTGCTGTGATGTCACTGTGTGCGGTGTGCTGTGATGTCAATGGGTGCGGAGTGCTGTGATGTCACTGGGTGCGGTGTGCTGTGATTTGACTGGTTGCGGTAAGCTGGGATGTCACTGGGTGCGGTGTGCTGTGATGTTACTGGGTGCGGTGTGCTGTGATGTCACTGGGTGCGGTGTAATGTGATGTCACTGGGTGCGGTGTACTGTGATGTCACGGGGTGCGGTGTGCTGTGATGTCACTGGGTGTGGTGTGCTGTGATTTTTCTCAGTGTGGTGTGCTGTGATGTCACTGGGTGCGGTGTGCTGTGATGTCACTGGGTGCGGAGTGCTGTGATTGTACTGGGTGCGTTGTGCTGTGATTTTATTGGGTGCGGTGTGCTGTGATGTCACTGGGTGCAGTGTGCTGTGATTTTACTCGGTGCGGTGTGCTGTGAATTCACTGGGTGCGGTGTGCTGTGATTTTACTGGGTGAGGTGTGCTGTGATTTTACTGGGTGCGGTGTGCTGCGATGTTATTGGGTGCGGTGTGCTGTGATGTCACTGGGTGCGGTGTGCTGTGATTTTACTGGGTGCAGGGTAATGTGAATTTACTGGGTGCGGTCTGCTGTGATGTCACTGGGTGCGGTGTGCAGTGATTTGACTGGGTGTGGTCAGCCGTGATTTTACTGGGTGCGGTCTGCTGCGATGTTATTGGGTGCGGTGTGCTGTGATGTCACTGGGTGCGGTGTGCTGTGATTTTATTGGGTGCGGTGTGCTGTGATTTTACTGGGTGCGGTGTGCTGTGATTTAACTGACTGCGCTGTGCTGTGATTTTATTGGATGCGGTGTGCTGCGATGTCATTGGGTGCGGTGTGCTGTGATGTCACTGGGTGCAGTGTGCTGTGATTTTACTCGGTGCGGTGTGCTGTGAATTCACTGGGTGCGGTGTGCTGTGATTTTACTGGGTGAGGTGTGCTGTGATTTTACTGGGTGCGGTGTGCTGCGATGTTATTGGGTGCGGTGTGCTGTGATGTCACTGGGTGCGGTGTGCTGTGATTTTACTGGGTGCAGGGTAATGTGAATTTACTGGGTGCGGTCTGCTGTGATGTCACTGGGTGCGGTGTGCAGTGATTTGACTGGGTGTGGTCAGCCGTGATTTTACTGGGTGCGGTCTGCTGCGATGTTATTGGGTGCGGTGTGCTGTGATGTCACTGGGTGCGGTGTGCTGTGATTTTATTGGGTGCGGTGTGCTGTGATTTTACTGGGTGCGGTGTGCTGTGATTTAACTGACTGCGCTGTGCTGTGATTTTATTGGATGCGGTGTGCTGCGATGTCATTGGGTGCGGTGTGCTGTGATGTCACTGAGTGCGGTGTGCTGTGATGTCACTGGGTGCGGTGTGCTGTGATATCACTGCGTGCGGTGTGCTGTGATTTTACTGGGTGCGTTGTGCTGTGATGTCACAGGATGCGGTGTGCTGTGATGCCACTGGGTGCTGTGTGCTGTGATTTTGTTCGGTGCGGTTTGCTGTGATTATACTGGGTGTGGTGTGCCGTGATATCAGTGGGTGTGGTGTGCTGTGATGTCACTGGGTGCAGTGTGCTGTGATTTTAATGGGTGCAGTGTGCTGTGATGTCTCTGCGTGCGCTGTGCTGTGATGTCACTGTGTGCAGTGTGCTTTGATTTTACTGGGTGCGGTGTGCTGTGATGTCGCTGGGTGCGGCGTGCTGTGATGTCACTGGGTGTGGTGTGCTGTGATGTCACTGAGTTCGGTGTGCTGT
Source organism: Cetorhinus maximus (assembly GCF_964194155.1). Lineage (NCBI taxonomy): Eukaryota > Metazoa > Chordata > Chondrichthyes > Lamniformes > Cetorhinidae > Cetorhinus > Cetorhinus maximus. The sequence continues at coordinate 38,714 of NW_027596821.1, forward strand.
GATGTCAATGGTTGCGGAGTGCTGTGATGTCACTGGGTACAGTGTGCTGTGATTTTACTGGGTGCGGTGTGCTGTGATGTTACTGGGTGCGGTGTGCTGTATTGTCACTGGGTGCGGTGTGCTGTGATGTCACTGGGTGCGATGTACTGTGATGTCACTGGGTGCGGTATTCTGTGATGTCACTGGGTGTGGTGTGCTGTGATTTTTCTCGGTGTGGTGTGCTGTGATGTCACTGGGTGCGTTGTGCTGTGATGTCACTGGGTGCGGTGTGCTGTGATGTCACAGGGTGCGGTGTGCTGTGATTTTACTGGGTGCGTTGTGCTGTGATTTTATTGGGTGCGGTGTGCTGTGTTGTCACCGGGTGCAGTGTGCTGTGATTTTACTGGGTGCGGTGTGCTGTGATGTCACTGGGTGCGGTGTGCTCTGATGTCACTGGGTGCGGCGTGCTGTGATGTTACTGTGTGCAGTGTGCTGTGATGTCGCTGGGTGCGGTGTGCTGTGATGTCACTGTGTGAGGTGTGCTGTGATGCCACTGGATGTGGTGTGCTGTGATGTTACTGGATGCGGTGTGCTGTGATGTCACTGAGTGCAGTGTGATGTGATGTCACTGGGTGCGGTATGCTGTGATTTTACTGGGTGCGGTGTGCTGTGATGTCACTGAGAGCGGTGTGCTGCGATGTCACTGGGTGCGGTGTGCTGTGATTTTTCTGGGTGCGGTGTGCTGTGATGTCACTGGGTGCGGTGTGCTGTGATGTCACTGGGTGTGGTGTGCTGTGATGTCACTGAGTGCGGCGTGCTGTGATGTCACTGGGTGCGGTGTACTGTGAAGTCACTGGGAGTTGTGTGCTGTGATGTCACTGGGTGCGGTGTGCTGTGATTTTACTGGGTACGGTGTGCTGTGATGTTACTGTGTGCGGTGCGCTGTGATGCCACTGGGTGTGGTGAGCTGTGATGTCACTGGGTGCGGTGTGATGTGATGTCACTGGGTGCGGTGTGCTGTGATGTCACTGGGTGCGGGGTTCTGTGATGTCACTAGGTGCGGTGTGCTGTGATATCACTGGGTGCGGTGTGCTGTGATTTTACTGGGTGCGTTGTGCTGTGATGTCACAGGGTGTGGTGTGCTATGATTTCACTGGGTGTGGTGTGATATGATGTCACTGGGTGCAGTGTTCTGTGATTTTACTGGGTGCGGTTTGCTGTGATGTCTCTGTGTGCGTTGTGCTGTGATGTCACTGGGTGCGGTGTGCTGTGATGTCACTGGGTGCGGTGTGCTGTGATGTCACTGTGTGCGGTGTGTTGTGATGTCAATGGGTGCGGAGTGTTGTGATGTCACTGGGTGCAGTGTGCTGTGATTTGACTGGGAGCGGTGTGCTGGGATGTCATTGGGTGCGGTGTGCTGTGATGTTACTGGGAGCGGTGTGCTGTGATGTCACTGGGTGCGATGTGCTGCGATGTCACTGGGTGCGTTGTACTCTGATGTCACTGGGTGCGGTGTGCTGTGATGTCACTGAGTGCGGTGTGCTGTGATGTCACTGGGTGCGGTGTACTGTGAAGTCACTGGGTGTTGTGTGCTGTGATGTCACTGGGTGCGGTGTGCTGTGATTTTACTGGGTACGGTGTGCTGTGATGTTACTGTGTGCTGTGTACTGTGATGTCACTGGGTGTGGTGAGCTGTGATGTCACTGGGTGCGCTGTGATATGATGTCACTGGGAGCAGTGTGCTGTGATGTCACTGGGTGCGAGGTTCTGTGATGTCACTGGGTGCGGTGTGCTGTGATATCACTGGGTGCGGTATGCTGTGATTTTACTAGGTGCGTTGTGCTGTGATGTCACAGGGTGCGATGTGCTGTGATGTCACTGGGTGTGGTGTGCTGTGATGTTACTGGGTGCAGTGTGCTGTGATTTTAATGGGTGCGTGTGCTGTGATGTCACTGGTTGCATTGTGATGTGATGTCACTGGGTGCAGTGTTCTGTGATTTTACTGGGTGCGGTGTGCTGTGATGTCACTGGGTGCGTTGTGCTGTGATGTCACTTGGTGCGGTGTGCTGTGATGTCACTGGGTGCGGTGTGCTGTGATGTCACTGTGTGCGGTGTGCTGTGATGTCAATGGGTGCGGAGTGCTGTGATGTCACTGGGTGCGGTGTGCTGTGATTTGACTGGTTGCGGTAAGCTGGGATGTCACTGGGTGCGGTGTGCTGTGATGTTACTGGGTGCGGTGTGCTGTGATGTCACTGGGTGTGGTGTGCTGTGATGTCACTGAGTGCGGCGTGCTGTGATGTCACTGGGTGCGGTGTACTGTGAAGTCACTGGGAGTTGTGTGCTGTGATGTCACTGGGTGCGGTGTGCTGTGATTTTACTGGGTACGGTGTGCTGTGATGTTACTGTGTGCGGTGCGCTGTGATGCCACTGGGTGTGGTGAGCTGTGATGTCACTGGGTGCGGTGTGATGTGATGTCACTGGGTGCGGTGTGCTGTGATGTCACTGGGTGCGGGGTTCTGTGATGTCACTAGGTGCGGTGTGCTGTGATATCACTGGGTGCGGTGTGCTGTGATTTTACTGGGTGCGTTGTGCTGTGATGTCACAGGGTGTGGTGTGCTATGATTTCACTGGGTGTGGTGTGATATGATGTCACTGGGTGCAGTGTTCTGTGATTTTACTGGGTGCGGTTTGCTGTGATGTCTCTGTGTGCGTTGTGCTGTGATGTCACTGGGTGCGATGTGCTGTGATGTCACTGGGTGCGGTGTGCTGTGATGTCACTGTGTGCGGTGTGTTGTGATGTCAATGGGTGCGGAGTGTTGTGATGTCACTGGGTGCAGTGTGCTGTGATTTGACTGGGAGCGGTGTGCTGGGATGTCATTGGGTGCGGTGTGCTGTGATGTTACTGGGAGCGGTGTGCTGTGATGTCACTGGGTGCGGTGTGCTGCGATGTCACTGGGTGCGTTGTACTGTGATGTCACTGGGTGCGGTGTGCTGTGATGTCACTGAGTGCGGTGTGCTGTGATGTCACTGGGTGCGGTGTACTGTGAAGTCACTGGGTGTTGTGTGCTGTGATGTCACTGGGTGCGGTGTGCTGTGATTTTACTGGGTACGGTGTGCTGTGATGTTACTGTGTGCTGTGTACTGTGATGTCACTGGGTGTGGTGAGCTGTGATGTCACTGGGTGCGCTGTGATATGATGTCACTGGGAGCAGTGTGCTGTGATGTCACTGGGTGCGAGGTTCTGTGATGTCACTGGGTGCGGTGTGCTGTGATATCACTGGGTGCGGTATGCTGTGATTTTACTAGGTGCGTTGTGCTGTGATGTCACAGGGTGCGATGTGCTGTGATGTCACTGGGTGTGGTGTGCTGTGATGTTACTGGGTGCAGTGTGCTGTGATATTAATGGGTGCGTGTGCTGTGATGTCACTGGTTGCATTGTGATGTGATGTCACTGGGTGCAGTGTTCTGTGATTTTACTGGGTGCGGTGTGCTGTGATGTCACTGGGTGCGTTGTGCTGTGATGTCACTTGGTGCGGTGTGCTGTGATGTCACTGGGTGCGGTGTGCTGTGATGTCACTGTGTGCGGTGTGCTGTGATGTCAATGGGTGCGGAGTGCTGTGATGTCACTGGGTGCGGTGTGCTGTGATTTGACTGGTTGCGGTAAGCTGGGATGTCACTGGGTGCGGTGTGCTGTGATGTTACTGGGTGCGGTGTGCTGTGATGTAACTGGGTGCTGTGTAATGTGATGTCACTGGGTGCGGTGTACTGTGATGTCACGGGGTGCGGTGTGCTGTGATGTCACTGGGTGTGGTGTGCTGTGATTTTTCTCAGTGTGGTGTGCTGTGATGTCACTGGGTGCGGTGTGCTGTGATGTCACTGGGTGCGGAGTGCTGTGATTGTACTGGGTGCGTTGTGCTGTGATTTTATTGGGTGCGGTGTGCTGTGATGTCACTGGGTGCAGTGTGCTGTGATTTTACTCGGTGCGGTGTGCTGTGAATTCACTGGGTGCGGTGTGCTGTGATTTTACTGGGTGAGGTGTGCTGTGATTTTACTGGGTGCGGTGTGCTGCGATGTTATTGGGTGCGGTGTGCTGTGATGTCACTGGGTGCGGTATGCTGTAATGTCACTGGGTGCGGTGTGCTGTGATTTTACTGGGTGCAGGGTAATGTGAATTTACTGGGTGCGGTCTGCTGTGATGTCACTGGGTGCGGTGTGCAGTGATTTGACTGGGTGTGGTCAGCCGTGATTTTACTGGGTGCGGTCTGCTGCGATGTCACTGGGTGCGGTGTGCTGTGATGTCACTGGGTGCGGTGTGCTGTGATTTTATTGGGTGCGGTGTGCTGTGATTTTACTGGGTGCGGTGTGCTGTGATTTAACTGACTGCGCTGTGCTGTGATTTTATTGGATGCGGTGTGCTGCGATGTCATTGGGTGCGGTGTGCTGCGATGTCACTGAGTGCGGTGTGCTGTGATGTCACTGGGTGAGGTGGGCTCTGATTTTATTGGGTGCGGTGTGCTGTGATGTCTCGGTGTGCTGTGTGCTGTGATTTTACTGGGTGCGCTGTGCTGTAATGTCACTGGGTGCGGTGTGCTGTGATGTCACTGGCTGCTGTGTGCTCTGATTTTACTGGGTGCGGTGTGCTGTTATTTTACTGGGTGTGGTGTGCTGTGATGTCACTGGGTGCTGTCTGCATTTTTTTACTGTGTGCGGTGTGCTGTGATGTCACTGGGTGTGGTGTGCTGTGATGTCACTGGGTGCGGTGTGCTGTGATGTCACTGGGTGCGGTGTGCTGTGATGTCACTGGGTGCGGTGTGCTGTGATGTCACTGGGTGCGTTGTGCTGTGATGTAACTGGGTGCAGTGTGCTATGATTTTACTGGGTGCGGTGTGCTGTGATGTCACTGGGTGCAGCGTGCTGTGTTGGCACTGGGTGCGGTGTACTGTGATGTCACTGGGTATGGTGTGCTGTGATTTTATTGGGTGCGGTGTGCTCTGATGTCATTGGGTGCGGTGTGCTTTGATTTTACTGGGTGTGGTGTGCTGTGATTTTACTGGGTGCGGTGTGCTGTGATTTTATTGGGTGCGATGTCCTCTGATTTTACTGGTTGTGGTGTGCTGTGATGTCACTGGGTCCGTTGTGCTGTGATTGTACTGGGTGTGGTGTGCTGTGATGTCACTGGGTGCGATGTGCTGTGATGTCACTGGTTGCGGTGTGCTGTGATGTCACTGGGTGCGGTGTGCTGTGATGTCACTGGATGCGGTGTGCTGTGATTTTACTGGGCGCGGTGTGTTGTGTTTTTTTTGGGAGCAGTGTGCTGTGATGTCACTGGGTGCGGTGTGCTGTGATGTCACTGGGTGCGGTGTGCTGTGAATTTACTGGGTGCGGTGCGCTGTGATGTCATTGGTGGCGGTGTTCTGTGATGTCACTTGGTGCGTTGTGCTTTGATGTCACTGGGTGCGGTGTGCTATGATTTTATTGGGTGCGGTGTGCTGTGATGTCACTGGGTGCTGTGTTCTCTGATTATAATGAGTGCGGTGTGCTGTGATGTCACTGGTTGCGGTGTGCTGTGATGTCACTGGGTGCGGTGTGCTGTGATGTCACTGGGTGCGGCGTGCTGTGATGTCACTGGGTGTGGTGTGCTGTGATGTCACTGAGTTCGGTGTGCTGTGATGTCAATGGTTGCGGAGTGCTGTGATGTCACTGGGTACAGTGTGCTGTGATTTTACTGGGTGCGGTGTGCTGGGATTTCACTGGGCGCGGTGTGCTGTGATGTCACTGGGTGTGGTGTGCTGTGATTTTTCTCGGTGTGGTGTGCTGTGATGTCACTGGGTGCGTTGTGCTGTGATGTCACTGGGTGCGGTGTGCTGTGATGTCACAGGGTGCGGTGTGCTGTGATTTTACTGGGTGCGTTGTGCTGTGATTTTATTGGGTGCGGTGTGCTGTGTTGTCACCGGGTGCAGTGTGCTGTGATTTTACTGGGTGCGGTGTGCTGTGATGTCACTGGGTGCGGTGTGCTCTGATGTCACTGGGTGCGGCGTGCTGTGATGTTACTGTGTGCAGTGTGCTGTGATGTCGCTGGGTGCGGTGTGCTGTGATGTCACTGTGTGAGGTGTGCTGTGATGCCACTGGATGTGGTGTGCTGTGATGTTACTGGATGCGGTGTGCTGTGATGTCACTGGGTGCAGTGTGATGTGATGTCACTGGGTGCGGTATGCTGTGATTTTACTGGGTGCGGTGTGCTGTGATGTCACTGAGAGCGGTGTGCTGCGATGTCACTGGGTGCGGTGTGCTGTGATTTTTCTGGGTGCGGTGTGCTGTGATGTCACTGGGTGCGGTGTGCTGTGATGTCACTGGGTGTGGTGTGCTGTGATGTCACTGAGTGCGGCGTGCTGTGATGTCACTGGGTGCGGTGTACTGTGAAGTCACTGGGAGTTGTGTGCTGTGATGTCACTGGGTGCGGTGTGCTGTGATTTTACTGGGTACGGTGTGCTGTGATGTTACTGTGTGCGGTGCGCTGTGATGCCACTGGGTGTGGTGAGCTGTGATGTCACTGGGTGCGGTGTGATGTGATGTCACTAGGTGCGGTGTGCTGTGATATCACTGGGTGTGGTGTGCTGTGATTTTACTGGGTGCGTTGTGCTGTGATGTCACAGGGTGTGGTGTGCTATGATTTCACTGGGTGTGGTGTGATATGATGTCACTGGGTGCAGTGTTCTGTGATTTTACTGGGTGCGGTTTGCTGTGATGTCTCTGTGTGCGTTGTGCTGTGATGTCACTGGGTGCGGTGTGCTGTGATGTCACTGGGTGCGGTGTGCTGTGATGTCACTGTGTGCGGTGTTTTGTGATGTCAATGGGTGCGGAGTGTTGTGATGTCACTGGGTGCAGTGTGCTGTGATTTGACTGGGAGCGGTGTGCTGGGATGTCATTGGGTGCGGTGTGCTGTGATGTTACTGGGAGCGGTGTGCTGTGATGTCACTGGGTGCGATGTGCTGCGATGTCACTGGGTGCGTTGTACTCTGATGTCACTGGGTGCGGTGTGCTGTGATGTCACTGAGTGCGGTGTGCTGTGATGTCACTGGGTGCGGTGTACTGTGAAGTCACTGGGTGTTGTGTGCTGTGATGTCACTGGGTGCGGTGTGCTGTGATTTTACTGGGTACGGTGTGCTGTGATGTTACTGTGTGCTGTGTACTGTGATGTCACTGGGTGTGGTGAGCTGTGATGTCACTGGGTGCGCTGTGATATGATGTCACTGGGAGCAGTGTGCTGTGATGTCACTGGGTGCGAGGTTCTGTGATGTCACTGGGTGCGGTGTGCTGTGATATCACTGGGTGCGGTATGCTGTGATTTTACTAGGTGCGTTGTGCTGTGATGTCACAGGGTGCGATGTGCTGTGATGTCACTGGGTGTGGTGTGCTGTGATGTTACTGGGTGCAGTGTGCTGTGATTTTAATGGGTGCGTGTGCTGTGATGTCACTGGTTGCATTGTGATGTGATGTCACTGGGTGCAGTGTTCTGTGATTTTACTGGGTGCGGTGTGCTGTGATGTCACTGGGTGCGTTGTGCTGTGATGTCACTTGGTGCGGTGTGCTGTGATGTCACTGGGTGCGGTGTGCTGTGATGTCACTGTGTGCGGTGTGCTGTGATGTCAATGGGTGCGGAGTGCTGTGATGTCACTGGGTGCGGTGTGCTGTGATTTGACTGGTTGCGGTAAGCTGGGATGTCACTGGGTGCGGTGTGCTGTGATGTCACTGGTTGCGGTGTGCTGTGATTTTATTGGGTGCGGTGTGCTGTGATGTCACTGGTTGCTTTGTGCAGTGATTTTACTGGGTGCGGTGTGCTGTGATGTCACTGGGTGTGGTGTCCTGTGATGTCACTGGGTGCGGTGCGCTCTGATTTTATTGGGAGCGGTGTGCTGTGATGTCACTGGGTGCTGTGTGCTTTGATTTTACTGGGTGCGCTGAGCTGTATTGTCACTGGGTGTGGTGTGCTGTGATGTCACTGGGTGCAGTGTGCTGTGATGTCACTGGGTGCAGTGTGCTGTGATGTCACAGGGTGCGGTGTGATGTGTTGTCACAGGGTGCGGTGTGATGTGATGTCACTGGGTGCGGTGTGCTGTGATGTCACTGTGTGCGGTGCGCTGTGATGTCATAGGTGCAGTGCGCTGTAATATCACTGGGTGCGGTGCGCTGTTATGTCACTGGGTGCGGCGTGCTGTGATGTCACTGGGTGTGGTGCGCTTTGATGTTACTGGGTGCGGTGTGCTGTGATGTCACTGGGTGCGGTGTGCTGTGATGTCACTGGGTGCGCTGTGCTGTGATTTTACTGGGTGCGGTGTGCTGTGATGTCACTGGGTGCATTGTACTGTGATGTCATTGGGTGCGGTGTGCTGTGATTTTAAAGGGTGTGGTCTGCTGTGATGTCACTGGGTGCGGTGTGCTGTGATTTTACTGGGTGCGGTGTGCTTGATTTTACTGGGTGTGTTGTGCAGTGATGTCACTGGGTGTGGTGTGCTGTGATGTCACTGGGTGCGGTGTGCTGTGACGTCACTGTGTGCGGTGTGCTGTGGTTTAACTGGGTGCGGTGTGCTGTGATGTCACTGGGTGCGGTGTGCTGTGATGTCACTGGGTGTGGTGTTCTGTGATTTTACTGGGTGCGGTGTGCTGTGATTTTACTGGGTGTGGTGTGCTGTGATTTGACTGGGTGCAGTTTTCTGTGATGTCACTGGGTGCGGTGTGCTGTGATGTCACTGGGTGCGGTGTGCTGTGATTTTACTGGGTGCGGTGTGCTGTGATGTTACTGGGGGCGGTGTGCTGTGATGTCACTGGGTGCAGTGTGCTGTGATGTCACTGGGTGCGGTGTGCTGTGATTTTACTGGGTGTGGTGTGCTGTGATGTCACTCGGTGCGGTTTGCAGTGAGTTCACTCGGTGCGGTGTGCTGTGATGTTACTTGGTGTGGTGTGCTGTGATGTCACTGAGTGCGGTGTGCTGTGATGTCACTGGGTGCGGTGTGCTGTGATTTAACTGGGTGCGGTATGCTGTGATGTCATGGGGTGCGTTGTGCTGTGACTTAACTGGGTGCGGTGTGCTGTGATTTTACTGGGTGTGGTGTGCTGTGATTTTACTGGGTGTGGTGTGCTGTGATGTCACTGGGTGCGGTGTGCGGTGAGGTCACTGGGCACGGTGTACTAAGATTTTACTGGGTGCAGTGTGCTGTGATGTTACTGGGTGCGTTGTGCTGTGATGTCACTGGGTGCGGTGTGCTGTGATGTCACTCTGTGCGGTGTGCTGTGATGTTACTCAGTGCGGTGTGTAAAGATGTCACTGGGTGTGGTGTGCTGTGATGTCACTGGGTGTGGTGTGCTGTGATTTTACTGGGTGCGGTGTGCTTTGATGTCACTGGTTGCGGTGTGCTGTGATTTTACTGCGTGCAGTGTGCTGGGATGTCACTGGGTGCGGTGTGCTGTGATTTTACTGGGTGCGTTGTGCTGTGATTTTACTGGGTGCGTTATGCTGTGATTTTACTGGGTGCGTTGTGCTGTGATTTTACTGGGTGCGTTGTGCTGTGATATCACTGGGTGCGGTGTGCTGTGACTTTACTGGGTGCGGTGTGCTGTGATTTTACTGGGTGTGGTGTGCTGTGATGTCACTGGGCGCTGTCTGCTGTGATGTCACTGGGTGCGGTGTGCTGTGATGTCACTGGGTGCGGTGTGCTGTGATTTTACTGGGTGTGATGTGCTGTGATTTTACTGGGTGTGGTGTGCTGTGATGTCACTGGGTGCGGTGTGCTGTGATTTTACTGCGCGCGGTGTGCTGTGATGTCACTGGGTGCAGTGTGCTGTGATTTTACTGGGTGTGGTGCGCTGTGATGTCACTGGGTGCGGTGTGCTGTGATGTCACTGGGTGCGGTGTGCTGAGGTTTTACTGGGTGCGGTGTGCTGTGAAGTCACTGGGTGCGGTGTGCTGTGATGTCACGGGGTGCGGTGTACTGTGATGTCACTGGATGCGGTGTGCTGTGATTTTATTGGGTGCGGTGTGCTGTGATGTTACTGGTTGAGGTGTGATGTGATGTCACTAGGTGCGGTGTGCTGTGATTTTACTGGGTTTGGTGTGCTGTGATTTAACTGGGTGCAGTGTGCTGTGATTTTATTGGGTGCGGTGTTCTGTGATGTCACTGGGTGTGGTGTGCTGTGATTTTACAGGGTGTGGTGTGCTGTGATGTCACTGGGTGCGGTGTGCTGTGATTTTCCTGGGTGTTGTGTGCTGTGATGTCACTTTGTGTGGTGTGCAGTGATGTCACTGGGTGCGGTGTGCTGTGATTGAACTTGGTGTGGTGTGCTGTGATGTCACTGGGTGCGGTGTGCTGTGATGTCACTGGGTGCAGTGTGCTGTGATGTCACTGGGTGCAGTGTGCTGTGATGTCAGAGGGTGCGCTGTGCTGTGATGTCACAGGGTGCGGTGTGCTGTGATTTTACTGGGTTTTGTGTGCTGTGATGACACTTTGTGTGGTGTGCAGTGATGTCACTGGTTGCGGTGTGCTGTGATTTTACTGGATGTGGTGTGCTGTGATTTAACTGGGTGTGGTGTGCTGTGATGTCACAGGGTGCGGTGGGCTGTGATGTCACAGTTTGCGGTGTGCTGTGATGTCAGTGGGTGCGGTGTGCTGTGATTTTACTGGATGTGGTGTGCTGTGATTTTACTGGATGTGGTGTGCTGTGATTTTACTGGGTGCAGTGTGTTGTGATTTTACTGGGAGCGGTGTGCTATGATTTTACTGGCTGCGGCGTGCTATGATGTCACTGGGTTCGGTGTGCTGTGATGTCACTGGGTGAGGTGTGCTGTGATGTCACTGGGTGAGCTGTGCTGTGATTTTACTGGGTGTGGTGTGCTGTGATTTTACTGGATGTGGTGTGCTGTGCTTTTACTGGGTGTGGTGTGCTGTGCTTTTACTGGGTGAGGTGTGCTGTGACTTTACTGGGTGCGATGTGCTGTGATTTTACTGGGTGCGGTGTGCCGTGATGTCACTGGGTGCGGTGTGCTGTGATGTCACTGGGTGCATTGTGCTGTGATGTCACTGGGTGCGGTGTGCTGTGATGTCACTGGATGCATTGTGCTGTGATGTCACTGGGTGCGGTGTGCTGTGATTTTACTGGGTGCGGTGTGTTTGATTTTACTGGGGGCGGTGTGCTGTGATGTCACTGGGTGTGGTGTGCTGTGATGTCACTGGGTGCGGTGTGCTGTGATGTCACTGGGTGCGGTGTGCTGTGAGGTCACTGGGTGCGGTGTGCTGAGATTTCACTGGGTGCAGTGTGCTGTGATTTTATTGGGTGCGGTGTGCTGTGATGACACTCGGTGCGGTGTGCTGTGATTTTACTGGGTGTGGTGTGCTGTGATGTCACTGGGTGCGGTGTGCTGTGATGTCACTGGGTGCGGTGTGCTGTGATGTCATTGGGTGCAGTGTGCTGTGATGTTACTGGGTGCGGTGAGCTGTGATGTCACATTGTGCGGTGGGCTGTGATGTCACTGGGTGCGGTGTGCTGTGATGTCACTGGGTGCGCTGTGCTGTGATTTTGCTGGATGTGGTGTGCTGTGATTTTACTGAATGTGGTGTGCTGTGATTTTACTGGGTGCAGTGTGCTGTGATTTTACTGGCTGCGGTTTGCTGTGATTTTACTTGCTGCGGCGCGCGGTGATGTCACTTGGTTCGGTGTGCTGTGATGTCACTGGGTGAGGTGTGCTGTGATGTCACTGGGTGAGGTGTGCTGTGATTTTACTGGGTGTGGTGTGCTGTGGTTTTACTGGATGTGGTGTGCTGTGATTTTACTGGGTGTGGTGTGCTGTGCTTTTACTGGGTGAGGTGTGCTGTGACTTTACTGGGTGCCATGTGCTGTGATTTTACTGGGTGCGGTGTGCTGTGATGTCACTGGGTACGGTGTGCTGTGATGTCACTGGGTGCATTGTGCTGTGATGTCACTGGGTGCGGTGTGCTGTGATGTCACTGGATGCATTGTGCTTTGATGTCACTGGGTGCGGTGTGCTGTGATTTTAATGGGTGCGGTGTGTATGATTTTACTGGGAGCGGTGTGCTGTGATGTCACTGGGTGTTGTGTGCTGTGATGTCACTGGGTGCGGTGTGCTGTGATGTCACTGGGTGCGGTGTGCTGTGAGGTCACTGTGTGCGGTGTGCTGTGATTTCACTGGGTGCGGTGTGCTGTGATGTCACTGGGTGCGGTGTGCTGTGATGTCACTTGGTGCGGTGTGCTGTGATTTTACTGGGTGCAGAGTGCTGTGATTTTACTGGGTGTGGTGTGCTGTGAGTTTACTGGGTGTGGTGTGCTGTGATTTTACTGGGTGCGGTGTGCTGTGATGTCACTGGGTGCGGTGTGCTATGATTTTACTGGGTGCGGTGTGCTGTGATTTTACTGGCTGCGGCGTGCTGTGATTTTACTGTATGCGGTATGCTGTGATGTCACTGTGTGCGGTGTGCTGTGATGTCACTGTGTGCGATGTGCTGTGATTTTATTGGGTGTGGTGTGCTGTGATGTCACTGGGTGCAGTGTGCTGTGATTTTACTGGGTGTGGTGCGCTGTGATCTCACTGGGTGCGGTGTGCTGTGATGTCACTGGGTGCGGTGTGCTGAGGTTTTACTGGGTGCGGTGTGCTGTGAAGTCACTGGGTGCGGTGTGCTGTGATGTCACGGGGTGCGGTGTACTGTGATGTCACTGGATGCGGTGTGCTGTGATTTTATTGGGTGCGGTGTGCTGTGATGTTACTGGGTGAGGTGTGCTGTGATGTCACTAGGTGCGGTGTGCTGTGATTTTACTGGGTGTGGTGTGCTGTGATTTTATTGGGTCCGGTGTGCTGTGATGTCACTGGGTGCGGTGTGCTGTGATGTCACTGCGTGCGGTGTGCTGTGATGTCACTGGGTGCTGTGTGCTGTGATTTTACTGGGTGCGGTGTGCTGTGATGTCACTGGGTGCGGTTTGCTGTTATTTTACTTGGTGTGGTGTGCTGTGATTTTACTGGATGTGGTGTGCTGTGATTTTACTGGGTGCGGTGTGCTGTGATTTTTCTGGGTGCGATGTGCTGTGATTTTACTGGGTGCGGTGTGCTGTGATGTCACTGCTTGCATTGTGCAGTGATGTCGCTGGTTGCTGTGTACTGTGATGTTTCTGGGTGTGGTGTGCTGTGATGTGACTGGGTGCGGTGTGCTGTGGTGTCACTGGGCGTGGTGTGCTGTGATGTCACTGGGTGCGGTATGCGGTGATGTCACTGGGTGCAGTGTGCTGTGATGTCACTGGGTGTGATGTGGTGTGATGTCACTGCGTGCGGTTTGCTGTGATGTCACTGGGTGCGTTGTGCTGTGATTTTACTGGGTGCGGTGTGCTGTGATTTTACTGGGTGCGGTGTGCTGTGATTTAACTGGGTGTGGTGTGCTGTGATTTTACTGGGTGCGGTGTGCTGTGATTTAACAGGGTGTGGTGTGCTGTGATGTCACTGGGTGCGATGTGCTGTGATGTCACTGGGTGCAGTGTGCTGTGATGTCACTGGCTGCAGTGTGCTGTGATGTCAGTGGGTGCGGTGTGCTGTGATGTCACAGGGTGCGGTGTGCTGTGATTTTACTGGGTGTTGTGTGCTGTGATGTCACTGTGTGTGGTGTGCAGTGATGTCACTGGTTGCGGTGTGCTGTGATTTTACTGGATGTGGTGTGCTGTGATTTAACTGGGTGCGGTGTGCTGTGATGTCACAGGGTGCGGTGGGTTGTGATGTCACTGGGTCCGGTGTGCTGTGATGTCACTGGGTGCGGTGTGCTGTGATTTTACTGGATGTGGTGTGCTGTGATTTTACTGGATGTGGTGTGCTGTGATTTTACTGGGTGCAGTGTGCTGTGATTTTACTGGGTGCGGTGTGCTATGATTTTACTGGCTGCGGCGTGCTGTGATGTCACTGGGTTCGGTGTGCTGTGATGTCACTGGGTGAGGTGTGCTGTGATTTTACTGGGTGTGGTGTGCTGTGATTTTACTGGATGTGGTGTGCTGTGATTTTACTGGGTGTGGTGTGCTGTGATTTTATTGGGTGAGGTGTGCTGTGACTTTACTGGGTGCGATGTGCTGTGATTTTACTGGGTGCGGTGTGCCGTGATGTCACTGGGTGCGGTGTGCTTTGATGTCACTGGGTGCATTGTGCTGTGATGTCACTGGGTGCGGTGTGCTGTGATGTCATTGGATGCATTGTGCTGTGATGTCACTGGGTGCGGTGTGCTGTGATTTTACTGTGTGTGGTGAATTTGATTTTACTGGGTGCGGTGTGCTGTGATGTCACTGGGTGCGGTGTGCTGTGATGTCACTGGGTGCGGTGTGCTGTGATGTCACTGGGTGCGGTGTGCTGTGAGGTCACTGTGTGCGGTGTGCTGAGATTTCACTGGGTGCGGTGTGCTGTGATGTCACTGGGTGCGGTGTGCTGTGACTTTACTGGGTGCAGTGTGCTGTGATTTTACTGGGTGCGGTTTGCTGTGATTTTACTGGTTGCGGTGTGCTGTGATGTCACTGGATGCGGTGTGATGTGATGTCACTGGGTGCGGTGTGCTGTGATGTCACTGGGCGTGGTGTGCTGTGATGTCACTGTGTGCTGTCTGCTGTGATGTCACTGGGTGCGGTGTGCTGTGATGTCACTGGGTGCGGTGTGCTGTGATTTTACTGGGTGTGGTGTGCTGTGATTTTACTGGGTGTGGTGTGCTGTGATGTCACTGGGTGCGGTGTGCTGTGATTTTACTGCGTGCGGTGTGCTGTGATTTTACTGGGTGTGGTGTGCTGTGTTTTTACTGGGTGCGGTGTGCTGTGATTTTACTGGGTGCGGTTTGCTGTGATTTTACTGGGTGCGGTGTGCTGTGATGTCACTGGATGCGGTGTGATGTGATGTCACTGGGTGCGGTGTGCTGTGATGTCACTGGGCGTGATGTGCTGTGATGTCACTGGGTGCTGTCTGCTGCGATGTCACTGTGTGCAGTGTGCTGTGATTTTACTGGGTGTGGTGCGCTGTGATCTCACTGGGTGCGGTGTGCTGTGATGTCACTGGGTGCGGTGTGCTGAGGTTTTACTGGGTGCGGTGTGCTGTGAAGTCACTGGGTGCGGTGTGCTGTGATGTCACGGGGTGCGGTGTACTGTGATGTCACTGGATGCGGTGTGCTGTGATTTTATTGGGTGCGGTGTGCTGTGATGTTACTGGGTGAGGTGTGCTGTGATGTCACTAGGTGCGGTGTGCTGTGATTTTACTGGGTGTGGTGTGCTGTGATTTAACTGGGTGCGGTGTGCTGTGATTTTATTGGGTGCGGTGTGCTGTGATGTCACTGGGTGTGCTGTGTTGTGATATTACAGGGTGTGTTGTGCTGTGATGTCACTGGGTGCGGTGTGCTGTGATGTCACTGCGTGCGTTGTGCTGTGATGTCACTGGGTGCTGTGTGCTGTGATTTTACTGGGTGCGGTGTGCTGTGATGTCACTGGGTGCGTTTTGCTGTGATTTTAATTGGTGTGGTGTGCTGTGATTTTACTGGATGTGGTGTGCTGTGATTTTACTGGGTGCGGTGTGCTGTGATTTTTCTAGGTGCGATGTGCTGTGATTTTACTGGGTGCGGTGTGCTGTGATGTCACTGGTTGCATTTTGCAGTGATGTCGCTGGTTGCGGTGTACTGTGATGTTACTGGGTGTGGTGTGCTGTGATGTGACTGGGTGCGGTGTGCTGTGGTGTCACTGGGCGTGGTGTGCTGTGATGTCACTGGGTGCGGTATGCTGTGATGTCACTGGTTGCGGTGTGCTGTGATGTCACTGGGTGTGGCGTGGTGTGATGTCACTGCGTGCGGTTTGCTGTGATGTCACTGGGTGCGGTGTGCTGTGATTTCACTGGGTGCGGTGTGCTGTGATTTTACTTGGTGCTGTCTGCTGTGATCTCACTGGGTGCGGTATGCTGTGATTTTACTGGGTTCGGTGTGCTGTGATTTTACAGGGTGTGGTGTGCTGTGATTTTACTGGGTGTGGTGTGCTGTGATGTCACAGGGTGCGGTGGGTTGTGATGTCACTGGGTCCGGTGTGCTGTGATGTCACTGGGTGCGGTGTGCTGTGATTTTACTGGATGTGGTGTGCTGTGATTTTACTGGATGTGGTGTGCTGTGATTTTACTGGGTGCAGTGTGCTGTGATTTTACTGGGTGCGGTGTGCTATGATTTTACTGGCTGCGGCGTGCTGTGATGTCACTGGGTTCGGTGTGCTGTGATGTCACTGGGTGAGGTGTGCTGTGATTTTACTGGGTGTGGTGTGCTGTGATTTTACTGGATGTGGTGTGCTGTGATTTTACTGGGTGTGGTGTGCTGTGATTTTATTGGGTGAGGTGTGCTGTGACTTTACTGGGTGCGATGTGCTGTGATTTTACTGGGTGCGGTGTGCCGTGATGTCACTGGGTGCGGTGTGCTTTGATGTCACTGGGTGCATTGTGCTGTGATGTCACTGGGTGCGGTGTGCTGTGATGTCATTGGATGCATTGTGCTGTGATGTCACTGGGTGCGGTGTGCTGTGATTTTACTGTGTGTGGTGAATTTGATTTTACTGGGTGCGGTGTGCTGTGATGTCACTGGGTGTGGTGTGCTGTGATGTCACTGGGTGCGGTGTGCTGTGATGTCACTGGGTGCGGTGTGCTGTGAGGTCACTGTGTGCGGTGTGCTGAGATTTCACTGGGTGCGGTGTGCTGTGATGTCACTGGGTGCGGTGTGCTGTGACTTTACTGGGTGCAGTGTGCTGTGATTTTACTGGGTGCGGTTTGCTGTGATTTTACTGGTTGCGGTGTGCTGTGATGTCACTGGATGCGGTGTGATGTGATGTCACTGGGTGCGGTGTGCTGTGATGTCACTGGGCGTGGTGTGCTGTGATGTCACTGTGTGCTGTCTGCTGTGATGTCACTGGGTGCGGTGTGCTGTGATGTCACTGGGTGCGGTGTGCTGTGATTTTACTGGGTGTGGTGTGCTGTGATTTTACTGGGTGTGGTGTGCTGTGATGTCACTGGGTGCGGTGTGCTGTGATTTTACTGCGTGCGGTGTGCTGTGATTTTACTGGGTGTGGTGTGCTGTGTTTTTACTGGGTGCGGTGTGCTGTGATTTTACTGGGTGCGGTTTGCTGTGATTTTACTGGGTGCGGTGTGCTGTGATGTCACTGGATGCGGTGTGATGTGATGTCACTGGGTGCGGTGTGCTGTGATGTCACTGGGCGTGATGTGCTGTGATGTCACTGGGTGCTGTCTGCTGCGATGTCACTGGGTGCGGTGTGCTGTGATGTCACTGGGTTCGGTGTGCTGTGATTTTACTGGGTGTGTTGTGCTGTGATTTTACTGGGTGTGGTGTGCTGTGATGTCACTGGGTGCGGTGTGCTGTGATTTTACTGCGTGCGGTGTGCTGTGATGTCACTGTGTGCAGTGTGCTGTGATTTTACTGGGTGTGGTGCGCTGTGATCTCACTGGGTGCGGTGTGCTGTGATGTCACTGGGTGCGGTGTGCTGAGGTTTTACTGGGTGCGGTGTGCTGTGAAGTCACTGGGTGCGGTGTGCTGTGATGTCACGGGGTGCGGTGTACTGTGATGTCACTGGATGCGGTGTGCTGTGATTTTATTGGGTGCGGTGTGCTGTGATGTTACTGGGTGAGGTGTGCTGTGATGTCACTAGGTGCGGTGTGCTGTGATTTTACTGGGTGTGGTGTGCTGTGATTTAACTGGGTGCGGTGTGCTGTGATTTTATTGGGTGCGGTGTGCTGTGATGTCACTGGGTGTGCTGTGTTGTGATATTACAGGGTGTGTTGTGCTGTGATGTCACTGGGTGCGGTGTGCTGTGATGTCACTGCGTGCGTTGTGCTGTGATGTCACTGGGTGCTGTGTGCTGTGATTTTACTGGGTGCGGTGTGCTGTGATGTCACTGGGTGCGTTTTGCTGTGATTTTAATTGGTGTGGTGTGCTGTGATTTTACTGGATGTGGTGTGCTGTGATTTTACTGGGTGCGGTGTGCTGTGATTTTTCTAGGTGCGATGTGCTGTGATTTTACTGGGTGCGGTGTGCTGTGATGTCACTGGTTGCATTTTGCAGTGATGTCGCTGGTTGCGGTGTACTGTGATGTTACTGGGTGTGGTGTGCTGTGATGTGACTGGGTGCGGTGTGCTGTGGTGTCACTGGGCGTGGTGTGCTGTGATGTCACTGGGTGCGGTATGCTGTGATGTCACTGGTTGCGGTGTGCTGTGATGTCACTGGGTGTGGCGTGGTGTGATGTCACTGCGTGCGGTTTGCTGTGATGTCACTGGGTGCGGTGTGCTGTTATTTCACTGGGTGCGGTGTGCTGTGATTTTACTTGGTGCTGTCTGCTGTGATCTCACTGGGTGCGGTATGCTGTGATTTTACTGGGTTCGGTGTGCTGTGATTTTACAGGGTGTGGTGTGCTGTGATTTTACTGGGTGTGGTGTGCTGTGATGTCACTGGGTGCGGTGTGCTGTGATTTTACTGCGTGCGGTGTGCTGTGATGTCACTGGGTGCAGTGTGCTGTGATTTTACTGGGTGTGGTGCGCTGTGATGTCACTGGGTGCGGTGTGCTGTGATGTCACTGGGTGCGGTGTGCTGAGGTTTTACTGGGTGCGGTGTGCTGTGAAGTCACTGGGTGCGGTGTGCTGTGATGTCACGGGGTGCGGTGTACTGTGATGTCACTGGATGCGGTGTGCTGTGATTTTATTGGGTGCGGTGTGCTGTGATGTTACTGGGTGAGGTGTGCTGTGATGTCACTAGGTGCGGTGTGCTGTGATTTTACTAGGTGTGGTGTGCTGTGATTTAACTTGGTGCGGTGTGCTGTGATTTTATTGGGTGCGGTGTGCTGTGATGTCACTGGGTGTGCTGTGCTGTGATATTACAGGGTGTGTTGTGCTGTGATGTCACTGGGTGCGGTGTGCTGTGATGTCACTGCGTGCGGTGTGCTGTGATGTCACTGGGTGCTGTGTGCTGTGATTTTACTTGGTGCGGTGTGCTGTGATGTCACTGGGTGCAGTTTGCTGTGATTTTACTTGGTGTGGTGTGCTGTGATTTTACTGGATGTGGTGTGCTGTGATTTTACTGGGTGCGGTGTGCTGTGATTTTTCTGGGTGCGATGTGCTGTGATTTTACTGGGTGCGGTGTGCTGTGATGTCACTGGTTGCATTGTGCAGTGATGTCGCTGGTTGCGGTGTACTGTGATGTTACTGGGTGTGGTGTGCTGTGATATGACTGGGTGCGGTGTGCTGTGGTGTCACTGGGCGTGGTGTGCTGTGATGTCACTGGGTGCGGTATGCTGTGATGTCACTGGTTGCAGTGTGCTGTGATGTCACTGGGTGTGGTGTGTTGTGATGTCACTGCGTGCGGTTTGCTGTGATGTCACTGGGTGCGGTGTGCTGTGATTTTACTGGGTGCGGTGTGCTGTGATTTTACTGGGTGCGGTGTGCTGTGATTTAACTGGGTGTGGTGTGCTGTGATTTTGCTGGGTGCGGTGTGCTGTGATTTAACTGGGTGTGGTGTGCTGTGATGTCACTGGGTGCGGTGTGCTGTGATGTCACTGGGTGCAGTGTGCTGTGATGTCACTGGGTGCAGTGTGCTGTGATGTCAGTGGGTGCGGTGTGCTGTGATGTCACAGGGTGCGGTGTGCTGTGATTTTACTGGGTGTTGTGTGCTGTGATGTCACTGTGTGTGGTGTGCAGTGATGTCACTGGTTGCGGTGTGGTGTGATTTTACTGGATGTGGTGTGCTGTGATTTAACTGGGTGTGGTGTGCTGTGATGCCACAGCGTGCGGTGGGCTGTGATGTCACTGGGTCCGGTGTGCTGTGATGTCACTGGGTGCGGTGTGCTGTGATTTTACTGGATGTGGTGTGCTGTGATTTTACTGTATGTGGTGTGCTGTGATTTTACTGGGTGCAGTGTGCTGTGATTTTACTGGGTGCGGTGTGCTATGATTTTACCGGCTGCGGCGTGCTGTGATGTCACTTGGTTCGGTGTGCTGTGATGTCACTGGGTGAGGTGTGCTGTGATGTCACTGGGTGAGGTGTGCTGTGATTTTACTGGGTGTGGTGTGCTGTGATTTTACTGGATGTGGTGTGCTGTGATTTTACTGGGTGTGGTGTGCTGTGCTTTTACTGGGTGAGGTGTGCTGTGACTTTACTAGGTGTGATGTGCTGTGATTTTACTGGGTGCGGTGTGCCGTGATGTCACTGCTGCAGTGTGCTGTGATTTCACTGGGTGCATTGTGCTGTGATGTCACTGGGTGCGGTGTGCTGTGATGTCATTGGATGCATTGTGCTCTGATGTCACTGGGTGCGGTGTGCTGTGATTTTACTGTGTGTGCTGTGTTTGATTTTACTGGGTGCGGTGTGCTGTGATGTCACTGGGTGCGGTGTGCTGTGAGGTCACTGTGTGCGGTGTGCTGAGATTTCACTGGGTGCGGTGTGCTGTGATGTCACTGGGTGCGGTGTGCTGTGATGTCACTGGGTGCGGTGTGCTGTGATTTTACTGGGTGCAGCGTGCTGTGATTTAACTGGGTGTGGTGTGCTGTGAGTTTACTGGGTGTGGTGTGCTGTGATTTTACTGGGTGCGGTGTGCTGTGATGTCACTGGTTGCGGTGTGCTGTGATGTCACTGGGTGAGGTGTTCTGTGATTTTACTGGGTGTGGTGTGCTGTGATTTTACTGGATGTGGTGTGCTGTGATTTTACTGGGTGTGGTGTGCTGTGCTTTTACTGGGTGAGGTGTGCTGTGACTTTACTGGGTGTGATGTGCTGTGATTTTACTGGGTGCGGTGTGCCGTGATGTCACTGGGTGCAGTGTGCTGTGATTTCACTGGGTGCATTGTGCTGTGATGTCACTGGGTGCGGTGTGCTGTGATGTCATTGGATGCATTGTGCTGTGATGTCACTGGGTGCGGTGTGCTGTGATTTTACTGGGAGCGCTGTGCTGTAATGTCACTGTGTGCATTGTGCTGTGATATCACAGGGTGCAGTGTGCTGTGATGTCACTGGGTGTGGTGTGCTGTGATGTCACTGGGTGCTGTGTGCTGTGATGTCACTGGGTGCTGTGTGCTGTGATGTCACTGGGTGTGGTCTGCTGTGATGTCACTGGATGCGGTGTGCTGTGATTTAATGGGTGTGGTGTGCTGTGATCTCACTGGGTGCTGTGTGCTGTGATTTTAATGGGTGCGGTGTGCTGTGATGTCACTGGGTGCGGTGTGCTGTGATGTCACTGGCTGTGGTGTGCTGTGATTTTACTGGGTGCGGTGCGCTGTGATGTCACTGAGTGCGGCATGATGTGATGTCACTGGGTGCGTTGTACTGTGATGTCACTGGGTGCGGTGTGCTGTGATGTCACTGGGTGCAGTGTGCTGTGATTTTATTGGGTGCGGTGTGCTGTGATGTCACTCGGTGCAGTGTGCTGTGATTTTACTGGGTGTGGTGTGCTGTGATGTCACTGGGTGCGGTGTGCTGTGATGTCACTGGCTGTGGTGTGCTGTGGTTTTACTGGTGCGGTGTGCTGTGAAGTCACTGGGTGCAGTGTGCTGTGATGTCACTGGGTGCGTTGTACTGTGATGTCACTGGGTGCAGTGTGCTGTGATTTCATTGGGTGCGGTGTGCTGTGATGTCACTCGGTGCGGTGTGCTGTGATTTTACTGGTTGTGGTGTGCTGTGATGTCACTGGGTGCGGTGGGCTGTGATGTCACTGGGTGCGGTGTGCTGTGATGTCACTGGGTGCGGTGTGCTGTGATTTTACTGGATGTGGTGTGCTGTGATTTTACTGAATGTGGTGTGCTGTGATTTTACTGGGTGCAGTGTGCTGTGATTTTACTGGGTGCGGTGTGCTGTGATTTTACTGGCTGCGGCTTGCGGTGATGTCACTGGGTTCGGTGTGCTGTGATGTCACTGGGTGAGGTGTGCTGTGATGTCACTGGGTGAGGTGTGCTGTGATTTGACTGGGTGTGGTGTGCTGTGATTTGACTGGGTGTGGTGTGCTGTGATTTTACTGGATGTGGTGTGCTGTGATTTTACTGGGTGTGGTGTGCTGTGCTTTTACTGGGTGAGGTGTGCTGTGACTTTACTGGGTGCGATGTGCTCTGATTTTACCTGGTGCGGTGTGCTGTGATGTCACTGAGTGCGGTGTGCTGTGATGTCACTGGGTGTAGTGTGCTGTGATGTCACTGGGTGCTGTGTGCTCTGATGTCACTGGGTGCGGTGTGCTGTGAGGTCACTGTGTGCGGTGTTCTGAGATTTCACTGGGTGCGGTGAGCTGTGATGTCACTGGGTGCGGTGTGCTGTGATGTCACTGGGTGCGGTGTGCTGTGATTTTACTGGGTGCAGAGTGCTGTGATTTTACTGGGTGTGGTGTGCTGTGAGTTTACTGGGTGTGGTGTGCGGTGAGGTCACTGGGCACTGTGTACTAAGATTTTACTGGGTGCTGTGTGCTGTGATGTTACTGGGTGCGTTGTGCTGTGATGTCACTGGGTGCGGTGTGCTGTGATGTCACTGTGTGCGGTGTGCTGTGATGTTACTCAGTGCATTGTGCTGTGATGTCACTGGGTGCGGTGTGCTGTGATGTCATTGGATGCATTGTGCTGTGATGTCACTGGGTGCGGTGTGCTGTGATTTTACTGTGTGTGCTGTGTTTGATTTTACTGGGTGCGGTGTGCTGTGATGTCACTGGGTGCGGTGTGCTGTGAGGTCACTGTGTGCGGTGTGCTGAGATTTCACTGGGTGCGGTGTGCTGTGATGTCACTGGGTGCGGTGTGCTGTGATGTCACTGGGTGCGGTGTGCTGTGATTTTACTGGGTGCAGCGTGCTGTGATTTAACTGGGTGTGGTGTGCTGTGAGTTTACTGGGTGTGGTGTGCTGTGATTTTACTGGGTGCGGTGTGCTGTGATGTCACTGGTTGCGGTGTGCTGTGATGTCACTGGGTGAGGTGTGCTGTGATTTTACTGGGTGTGGTGTGCTGTGATTTTACTGGATGTGGTGTGCTGTGATTTTACTGGGTGTGGTGTGCTGTGCTTTTACTGGGTGAGGTGTGCTGTGACTTTACTGGGTGTGATGTGCTGTGATTTTACTGGGTGCGGTGTGCCGTGATGTCACTGGGTGCAGTGTGCTGTGATTTCACTGGGTGCATTGTGCTGTGATGTCACTGGGTGCGGTGTGCTGTGATGTCATTGGATGCATTGTGCTGTGATGTCACTGGGTGCGGTGTGCTGTGATTTTACTGGGAGCGCTGTGCTGTAATGTCACTGTGTGCATTGTGCTGTGATATCACAGGGTGCAGTGTGCTGTGATGTCACTGGGTGTGGTGTGCTGTGATGTCACTGGGTGCTGTGTGCTGTGATGTCACTGGGTGCTGTGTGCTGTGATGTCACTGGGTGTGGTCTGCTGTGATGTCACTGGATGCGGTGTGCTGTGATTTAATGGGTGTGGTGTGCTGTGATGTCACTGGGTGCTGTGTGCTGTGATTTTAATGGGTGCGGTGTGCTGTGATGTCACTGGGTGCGGTGTGCTGTGATGTCACTGGCTGTGGTGTGCTGTGATTTTACTGGGTGCGGTGCGCTGTGATGTCACTGAGTGCGGCATGATGTGATGTCACTGGGTGCGTTGTACTGTGATGTCACTGGGTGCGGTGTGCTGTGATGTCACTGGGTGCAGTGTGCTGTGATTTTATTGGGTGCGGTGTGCTGTGATGTCACTCGGTGCAGTGTGCTGTGATTTTACTGGGTGTGGTGTGCTGTGATGTCACTGGGTGCGGTGTGCTGTGATGTCACTGGCTGTGGTGTGCTGTGGTTTTACTGGTGTGGTGTGCTGTGAAGTCACTGGGTGCAGTGTGCTGTGATGTCACTGGGTGCGTTGTACTGTGATGTCACTGGGTGCAGTGTGCTGTGATTTCATTGGGTGCGGTGTGCTGTGATGTCACTCGGTGCGGTGTGCTGTGATTTTACTGGTTGTGGTGTGCTGTGATGTCACTGGGTGCGGTGGGCTGTGATGTCACTGGGTGCGGTGTGCTGTGATGTCACTGGGTGCGGTGTGCTGTGATTTTACTGGATGTGGTGTGCTGTGATTTTACTGAATGTGGTGTGCTGTGATTTTACTGGGTGCAGTGTGCTGTGATTTTACTGGGTGCGGTGTGCTGTGATTTTACTGGCTGCGGCTTGCGGTGATGTCACTGGGTTCGGTGTGCTGTGATGTCACTGGGTGAGGTGTGCTGTGATGTCACTGGGTGAGGTGTGCTGTGATTTGACTGGGTGTGGTGTGCTGTGATTTGACTGGGTGTGGTGTGCTGTGATTTTACTGGATGTGGTGTGCTGTGATTTTACTGGGTGTGGTGTGCTGTGCTTTTACTGGGTGAGGTGTGCTGTGACTTTACTGGGTGCGATGTGCTCTGATTTTACTGGGTGCGGTGTGCTGTGATGTCACTGAGTGCGGTGTGCTGTGATGTCACTGGGTGTAGTGTGCTGTGATGTCACTGGGTGCTGTGTGCTCTGATGTCACTGGGTGCGGTGTGCTGTGAGGTCACTGTGTGCGCTGTTCTGAGATTTCACTGGGTGCGGTGAGCTGTGATGTCACTGGGTGCGGTGTGCTGTGATGTCACTGGGTGCGGTGTGCTGTGATTTTACTGGGTGCAGAGTGCTGTGATTTTACTGGGTGTGGTGTGCTGTGAGTTTACTGGGTGTGGTGTGCGGTGAGGTCACTGGGCACTGTGTACTAAGATTTTACTGGGTGCTGTGTGCTGTGATGTTACTGGGTGCGTTGTGCTGTGATGTCACTGGGTGCGGTGTGCTGTGATGTCACTGTGTGCGGTGTGCTGTGATGTTACTCAGTGCGGTGTGCAAAGATGTCACTGGGTGTGGTGTGCTGTGATGTCACTGGGTGTGGTTTGCTGTGATTTTACTGGGTGCGGTGTGCTATGATTTTACTGGGTGCGGTGTGCTGTAATTTCACTGGGTGCGGTGTGCTGTGATTTTACTGGGTGCGGTGTGCTTTGATGTCACTGGTTGCGGTGTGCTGTGATTTTACTTGGTGCAATGTGCTGGGATGTCACTGGGTGCGGTGTGCTGTGATTTTACTGGGTGCGTTGTGCTGTGATTTTACTGGGTGCGTTGTGCTGTGATTTTACTGGGTGCGTTGTGCTGTGATATCACTGGGTGCGGAGTGCTGTGACTTTACTGGGTGCGGTGTGCTGTGATTTTATTGGTTGCGGTGTGCAGTGATGTCACTGGGTGCGGTTTGCTGTGATTTTACTGGGTGCGGTGTGCTGTGATGTCACTGGATGCGGTGTGCTGTGATGTCACTGGGTGCGGTGTGCTGTGATTTTTCTGGTTGTGCTGTGCTGTGATTTTACTGGGTCCAGTGTGCTGTGATTTTACTGGGTGCGGTGTGCTGTGATGTCACTGGGTGCGCTGTGCTGTGATGTCACTGGGTGCGGTGTGCTGTGATGTCACTGGGTGCGGTGTGCTTTGATGTCACTGGGAGCGGTGTGCTGTGATGTCACTGGGAGCGGTGTGCTGTGATGTCACTGGGTACAGTCTGCTGTGATGTTACTGGGTGCGGTATGCTGTGATTTTACTGTTTGCGGTGTGCTGTGATTTTACTGGGTGCGGTGTGCTGTGATTTTATTGGGTGTGGTGTGCTGTGGTTTTACTGGGTGCAGTATGCTGTTATGTCACTGGTTGCGGTGTGCCATGATGTCACTGGGTGCGGTCTGCTTTGATTTTACTAGGTGCAGTGTGCTGTGATGTCACTGGGTGCGCTGTCTTGTGATGTCACTGGGTGCGGTGTGCTGTGATTTTACTGGGTGCGTTGCGCTGTGATTTTACTGGGTGCGGTGTGCTGTGATTTTACTTTGTGCGGTGTGCTGTGATTTTACCAGGTGCGGTGTGCTGTGATGTCACTGGATGCGGTGTGACAAGATGTCACTGGTTGCGTTGTGCTGTGATGTCACTGGGTGCGGTGTGCTGTGATTTTACTGGGTGCGTTGCGCTGTGATTTTACTGGGTGCGGTGTGCTGTGATTTTACTGGGTGTGGTGTGCTGTGATGTAACTGGGAGCAGTGTGCTGTGATGTTAATGGGTGCGGAGTGCTGCGATGTCACTGGGTGCGGTGTGCTGTGATTTTACTGGGTGAGGTGTGCTGTGATTTTACTGGGTGCGGTGTGCTGTGATTTTACTGGGCGTGGTGGGCTGTGATGTCATTGGGTCCGGTGTGCTGTGATTTTACTGGGTGTCGTGTGCTGAGATTTTACTGGGTTTGGTGTGCTGTGATATTACCGGGTGTGGTGTGCTGTGATTTTACTGGGTGCGGTGTACTGTGATTTTACAGGGTGTGGTCTGCTGTGATGTCACTGGGTGCGGTGTGCTGTGATTTTACTGGTTGCGGTGTGCTGTGATGTCACTGGGAGCGTTGTGCAGTGATGTCACTGGGTGCGGTGTGCTGTGATTTTATTGGGTGCTTTGTGCTGTTATTTTACTAGGTGCGTTGTGCTGTGATGTCACTGTGTGCGGTGAGCTGTGATTTTACTGGGTGCGGTGTGCTGTGATTTTACTGGGTGCGGTTTGCTGTGATTTTACTGGGTGCGGTGTGCTCTGATGTCACTGGGAGCGTTGTGCAGTGATGTCACTGGGTGCTGTGTGCTGTGATTTTATTGGGTGCTTTGTGCTGTTATTTTACTAGGTGCGTTGTGCTGTGATGTCACTGTGTGCGGTGAGCTGTGATGTCACTAGGTGTGGTGTGCTGTGATGTCACTGGGTGCGGTGTGCTGTGATGTCACTGGGAGCGGTGTGCTGTGATGTCACTGGGAGCGGTGTGCTCTGAAGTCACTGGGTGCGGAGTGCTGTGATTTCACTGGGTGCGGTGTGCTGCGATGTCACTGGCTGCGTTGTGCTGTGATGTCACTGGGTGCAGTCTGCTGTGATTTTACTGGGTGCGGTGTGCTGTGATTTTACTGCGTGTGGTGTGCTGTGATTTTACTGGGTGTGGTGTGCTGTGATGTCACTGGGTGCAGTGTACTGTGATGTCACTGGGTGCGTTGTCCTGTGATGTCACAGGGTGCGGTGTGCTGTGATGTTCCTGGGTGAGGTGTGCTGTGATGTCACTCGGTGTGGTGTGCTGTGATTTTACTGGGTGCGGTGTGCTGTGATGTCACTGGGTGCAGTGTGCTGTGATGTCACTGGGTGTGGTGTGCTGTGATGTTACTGGGTGCGGTTTGCTGTGATGTCACTGGGTGCGGTGTGCTGTGATTTTACTGGGTGCGGTGTGCTGTGATGTCACTGGGTGTGGTATGCTGTGATGTCACTGTGTGCTTTGTGCTGAGATGTTACTGGGTGCGTTGTGCTGAGATGTCACTGGGTGCGGTTTGCTGTGATGTGACAGGCTCGTGTGTGCTGTGATGTCACTGGGTGCGTTGTGCTGTGATTTTACTGGGTGTGGTGTGCTGTGATGTCACTGGTTGTGGTGTGCACTGATGTCACTGGGTGCGGTGTCCTGTGATGTTACTGGGTGCGGTGTGCTGTGATTTTACTGGGTGTGGTGTGCTGTGATTTTACTGGGTGCAGTGTGCTGTGATTTTACTGGGTGTGGTGTGCTGTGATTTTACTGCGCGTGGTGTGCTGTGATTTTACAGGGTGCGTTGTGCTGTGATGTCACTGGTTGCGGTGTGCTGTGATGTCACTGGGTGCAGTATGCTGTGATTTTACTGTGTGTGGTGTGCTGTGATGTCACTGGGTGCGGTGTGCTGTGATTTTACTGGGTACAGTATGCTGTGATGTCATTGGATGCGCTGTGCTGTGATGTCACTGGTTGCGGTGTGCTGTGATGTCACTGGGTGCGGTGTGCTGTGAAGTCACTGGGTGCGGTGTGCTGTGATTTTATTTGGTGCAGTGTGCAGTGATGTCACTGGGTGCGGTGTACTGTGATGTCACTGGGCGCGGTACGCTGTGATTTTACTGGGTGTGGTGTGTTGTGGTTTTACTGGGTGCGGTTGTCTGTGATTTTACTGGGTGTGGGGTGCTGTCATTTTACTGGGTGCAGTGTGCTGTGATGTCACTGGGTGTGGTGTGCTGTGATGTTACTGGGGGTGGTGTGCTGTGATGTCACAGGGTGCGGTGTGTGATTTTACTTGGTGCGGTGTGCTGTGATGTCACTGGGTGCGGTGTGCTGTGATTTTACTGGGTGCAGTGTGCTGTGATTTTCGTGGGTGCGGCGTGCTGTGCTGTCACTGGGTGCGATGTGCTGTGATGTCACTGGGTGCGGTGTGCTGTGATGTCACTGGGTGCGGTGTGCAGTGATGTCACTGGGTGCGGTGTGCTGTGATTTTACTGGGTGCAGTGTGCTTTGATTTTCGTGGGTGCGGCGTGCTGTGCTGTCACTGGGTGCGATGTGCTGTGATGTCACTGGGTGCGGTGTGCTGTGATGTCACTGGGTGCGGTGTGCAGTGATGTCACTGGGTGCGGTGTGCTGTGATTTTACTGGGTGCGGTGTGCTGTGATGTCACTGTGTGTGATGTGCTGTGATGTCACTGGGTGCGGTGTGCTCTGATGTCACTGGGTGCGGGGTGCTGTGATGTAACTGGGTGCGGTGTGCTGTGATGTTACTGGGTGCGGTGTGCTGTGATGTCACTGGGGGCGTTGTGCTGTGATGTCACTTGGTCTGGTGTGCTGTGATGTCACTGGGTGCAGTGTGCTGTGATGTCACTGGGTGCGGTGTGCTGTGATTATACTGGGTGCGGTGTGCTGTGATGTTATTGTGTGCGGTGTGCTGTGATTGTACTGGGTGCGGTGTGCTGTGATGTTACTTGGTGCGCTGTGCTGTGATTTTATTGGGTGCGGTGTGCTGTGATGTCACTGGGTGTGGTGTGCTGTGATGTCACTGTGTGCGGTGTGCTGGGATGTCACTGGGTGTGATGTGCTGTCATGTCACTGGGTGCAGTGTGCTGTGATGTCACTGGGTGTGGTGTGCTGTGATGTCACTGGGTGCATTGTGCTGTGATGTCACTGGGTGTGGTGTGCTCTGATTTTACTGGGTGCGGTGTTCTGTGATGTCACTGGGTGCGGTGTGCTGTAATGTCACTGGGTGCTGTTTGCTGTGATGTCACAGGGTACGGTGTCCTGTGATGTCACTGGCTGCGGTGTGATGTGAAATTACTGGGTGTGGTGTGCTGTGATGTCACTGGTTGTGGTGTGCTGTGATGTCACTGGGTGCGGTGTGCTGTGATTTTACTGGGTGCGGTGTGCTGTGATTTTACTGGGTGTGGTGTGCTGTGATTTTACTGGGTGCGGTGTGCTGCGATTTTACTGGGTGTGGTGTGCTGTGATTTTACTGCGCGTGGTGTGCTGTGATGTCACTGGGTGCAGTGTGCTGTGATTTTATTGGGTGCAGTATGCTGTGATGTCATTGGGTGCGGTGTGCTGTGAAGTCACTGGGTGCGCTGTGCTGTGATGTCACTGGGTGTGGTGTGCTGTGATGTATCTGGGTGCGGTGTGCTGTGATTTTATTGGGTGTGGTGTGCAGTGATGTCACTGGGTGCGGTGTACTGTGATGTCACTGGGCGCGGTGTGCTGTGATTTTACTGGGTGTGGTGTGCTGTGATTTTACTGGGTGCAGTGTGCTGTGATGTTACTGGGTTGCGGTGTGCTGTGATGTCACTGTGTGCAGTGTGCTGTGATGTCACTGGGTGCGTTGTGATGTTATTTTAATGGTTGCGGTGTGCTGTGATGTCACTGGGTGCGGTGTGCTGTGATATCACTGGGTGCGGTGTGTTGTGATTTTATTGGGTGCGGTGTGCTGTGATGTCACAGGGTGCGGTGTGCTGTGATTTTACTGGGTGCGCTGTGCTGTGATGTCACTGGGTGCAGTATGCTGTGATGTCACTGGGTGCGGTGTGCTGTGATGTCACAGGTTGCGGTGTGCTGTGATTTTACTGGTTGCGGTGTGCTGTGATGTCACTGGGTGTGGTGTGCTGTGATTTTACTGTGTGCGGTGTGCTGTGATGTCACTGGGTGCGGTGTACTGTGATGTTACTGGGTGCGGTGTGCTCTGATGTCACTGGGTGCGGAGTTCTGTGATGTCATTGGGTGCGGAGTTCTGTGATGTCACTGGGTGCGGTGTGCTGTGATTTTACTTGGTGCGGTGTGCTGTGAAGTCAATGGGTGTGGTATGCTGTGATGTCACTTTGTGTTTTGTGCTGTGATGTTACTGGGTGCGGTGTGCTGTGATGTCACTTGGTGCGGTTTGCTGTAATGTCCCAGGGTACGGTGTGATGTGATGTCACTGGGTGCGGTGTGCTGTGATTTTACTGGGTGTAGTATGCTGTGATGTCACTGGTTGTGGTGTGCTGTGATGTCACTGGGTACTGTGTGCTGTGATGTTACTGGGTGCGGTGTGCTGTGATTTTACTGGGTGTGGTGTGCTGTGATTTTACGGGGTGCAGTGTGCTGTGATTTTACTGAGTGTGGTGTGCTGTGATTTAACTGCGCTTGGTATGCTGTGATTTTACAGGGTGCGTTGTGCTGTGATGTCACTGGGTGCGGTGTGCTGTGATGTCACTGGCTGCGGTATGCGTGTGTTGTGTGCTGTGATGTCACTGGGTGCGGTGTGCTGTGATTTTACTGGGTGAAGTATGCTGTGATGTCATTGGGTGCGGTGTGCTGTGGTGTCACTGGGTGCGGTGTGCTGTGATGTCACTGGGTGCGGTGTGCTGTGAAGTATCTGGGTGCGGTGTGCTTGATTTTATTTGGTGCGGTGTGCATTGATGTCACTGGGTGCGGTGTACTGTGATGTCACTGGGCGCGGTGTGCTGTGATTTTACCGGGTGTGGTGTGCTGTGATTTTACTGGGTGCAGTGTGCTGTGATGTTACTGGGTTGCGGTGTGCTGTGATGTCACTGGGTGCGGTGTGCTGTGATGTCACTGGGTGCGGTGTGCTGTGATTTTACTGGGTGCGGTGTGCTGTGATTTTACCTGGTGTGGTGAGCTGTGATGTCACTGGGTGCGGTGTGCTGTGATTTTACTGGGTGTGGTGTGCTGTGATTTTACTGGGTGCGGTGTGCTGTGATTTCACTGGGTGCGGTGTGCTGTGATTTTATTGGGTGTGGTGTGCTGTGATTTTATTGGGTGTGGTGTGCTGTGATATTACTGGGTGTGGTGTGCTGTGATTTTACTGGGTGTGGTGTACTGTGATTTTACTGGGTGTGTTGTGCTGTGATTTTACTGGGTGCGGTGTGCTGTGATGTCACTGGGTGCGGTGTGCTGTGATTTTACTGGGTGTGGTGTTCTGTGATTTTACTGGGTTACGTGTGATGTGATTTTAGTGGGTGCGGTTGTCTGTGATTTTACTGGGTGTGGTGTGCTGTCATTTTACTGCGTGCAGTGTGCTGTGTTGTCACTGGGTGCTGTGTGCTGTGATGTCACTGGGTGTGGTGTGCTGTGATGTTACTTGGTGTGGTGTGCTTCGATGTCACTGGGTGCGGTGTGCTGTGATTTTACTTAGTGCGGTGTGCTGTGATGTCACTGAGTGCAGTGTGCTGTGATGTCACTAGGTGTGGTGTGTTGTGATTTTACTGGGTATGGAGTGCTGTCATACTACTGGGTGCGCTGTGATGTGATGTCACTGGGTGCGGTGTGCTGTAATGTCACTGGGTGAGGTGTGCTGTGATTTTACTGGGTGTGGTGTGATTTTACTGGGTGCGGTGTGCTATGATGTCACTGGGTGTGGTGTGCTGTGATTTTACTGGGTGTGGTGTGCTGTGATGTCACTGGGTGCGGAGTACTGTGATGTCACTGGGTGCGTTGTGCTGTGATGTCACTGGGTGCGGTGTGCTGTGAAGTTAGTGGGAGCGGTGTGCTGTGATGTCACTGAGTGTGGTGTGCTGTGATTTTACTGGTTGCGGTGTGCTGTGATGTCACTGGATGCGGTGTGCTGTGATGTCACTGGGTGTGGTGTGCTCTGATTTTACTGGGTGCGGAGTTCTGTGATGTCACTGGGTGTGGTATGCTGTGATGTCACTTTGTGCTTTGTGCTGTGATGTTACTGGGTGCGGTGTGCTGTGATGTCACTGGGTGCGGTTTGCTGTGATGTCCCAGGGTACGGTGTGCTGTGATGTCACTGGGTACGGTGTGCTGTGATTTTACTGGGTGCTGTGTGCTGTGATTTTACTGGGTGTGGTGTGCTGTGATTTTACTGGGTGCAGTATGCTGTGATATTACTGGGTGTGGTGTGCTGTGATTTTTCTGCGCGTGGTGTGCTGTGATTTTACAGGGTGCGTTGTGCTGTGATGTCACTGGGTGCGGTGTGCTGTGATGTCACTGGGTGCGGTATGCGTGTGTTGTGTGCTGTGATGTCACTGGGTGCGGTGTGCTGTGATTTTACTGGGTGCAGTATGCTGTGATGTCATTGGGTGCGGTGTGCTGTGATTTTACCGGGTGTGGTGTGATGTGATTTTACTGGGTGCAGTGTGCTGTGATGTTACTGGGTTGCGGTGTGCTGTGATATCACTGGGTGCGGTGTGCTGTGATGTCACTGGGTGCGGTGTGTTGTGATTTTATTGGGTGCGGTGTGCTATGATGTCACAGGGTGCGGTGTGCTGTGATGTCACTGGGTGTAGTGTACCGTGATGTCACTGGGTGCGTTGTTCTGTGATGTCACTGGGTGCGGTGTGCTCTGATGTCACGATGTACTGTGTGCTGTGAAGTCACAGGGTGCGGTGTGCTGTGATTTTACTGGGTGCGGTGTGCTGTGATGTCACTGGGTGCGGTCTGCTGTGATGTCACTGGGTGCGGTGTGCTGTGATGTCACTGGGTGCGGTGTGCTGTGATTTTACTGGGTGCGGTGTGCTGTGATTTTCGTGGGTGCGGTGTGCTGTGCTGTCACTGGGTTCAGTGTGCTGTGACGACACTGGGTGCGGTGTGCTGTGATGTCACTGGGTGCGGTCTGCTGTGATGTCACTGGGTGCGGTGTGCTGTGATGTCACTGGGTGCGGTGTGCTGTGATTTTACTGGGTGCGGTGTGCTGTGATATCACTGGGTGCGATGTGCTGTGATGTCACTGGGTGCGGTGTGCTGTGATGTCACTGGGTGCGGGGTGCTGTGATGTCACTGGGTGCGGGGTGCTGTGATGTCACTGGGTGCGGTGTGCTGTGATGTCACTGGGGGCGTTGTGCTGTGATGTCACTGGGTCCGGTGTGCTGTGATGTCACTGGGTGCAGTGTGCTGTGATGTCACTGGGTGCGGTGTGCTGTGATGTCACTGGGTGCGGTGTGCTGTGATTTCACTGGGTGCGGTGTGCTGTGATGTTATTGTTTGCGGTGTGCTGTGATTGTACTGGGTGCGGTGTGCTGTGATGTTACTGGGTGCGCTGTGCTGTGACTTTATTGGGTGCGGTGTGCTGTGATGTCACTGGGTGTTGTGTGCTGTGATGTCACTGTGTGTGATGTTCTGGGATGTCACTGGGTGTGATGTGCTGTCATGTCACTGGTTGCAGTGTGCTGTGATGTCACTGGGTGTGGTGTGCTGTGATGTCACTGGGTGCGGTGTGCTGTGATGTCACTGGATGCGGTGTGCTGTGATGTCACTGGGTGTTGTGTGCACTGATTTTACTGGGTGCGGTGTTCTGTGATGTCACTGGGTGCGGTGTGCTGTGATTTTACTGGGTGCGGTGTGCTGTGATGTCACTGGGTGTGGTATGCTGTGATGTCACTGTGTGCTTTTTGCTGTGATGTTACTGGGTGCGGTGTGCTGTGATGTCACTGGGTGCGGTTTGCTGTGATGTCCCAGGGTACGGTGTGCTGTGATGTCACTGGGTGCGGTGTGCTGTGATTTTACTGGGTGTGGTGTGCTGTGATTTAACTAGTTGTGGTGTGCTGTGATGTCACTGGGTACGGTGTGCTAAGATTTTACTCGGTGCGATGTGCTGTGATTTTACTGGGTGTGGTGTGCTGTGATTTTACTGGGTGCAGTGTTCTGTGATTTTACTGGGTGTGGTGTGCTGTGATGTCACTGGGTGCGGTGTGCTGTGATTTTACTGCGCGTGGTGTGCTGTGATTTTACAGGGTGCGTTGTGCTGTGATGTCATTGGGTGCGGTGTGCTGTGATGTCACTGGGTGCGGTGTACTGTGATTTTACTGGGTGCGGTGTGCTGTGATGTCACTGGGTGTGGTGAGCTGTGATGTCACTGGGTGCGGTGTGCTGTGATTTTATTGGGTGTGGTGTGCTGTGATTTTATTGGGTGTGGTGTGCTGTGATATTACTCGGTGTGGTGTGCTGTGATTTTACTGGGTGTGGTGTACTGTGATTTTACTGGGTGTGTTGTGCTGTGATTTTACTGGGTGCGGTGTGCTGTGATGTCACTGGGTGCGGTGTGCTGTGATGTTACTGGGTGTGATGTGCTGTGATGTCACTGGGTGCGGTGTGCTGTGATGTCACTGTGTGCGGTGTGCTGATGTCACTGGGTACGGGGTGCTGTGATGTCACTGGGTGCGGTGTGCTGTGATGTAACTCGTTGCGGTGTGCTGTGATGTCACTGGGTGCGGTGTGCTGTGATGTCACTAGGTGCGGTGTGCTGTGATTATACTGGGTGCGGTGTGCTGTGATGTTATTGTGTGCGGTGTGCTGTGATTGTACTGGGTGCGGTGTGCTGTGATGTTACTGGGTGCGCTGTGCTGTGATTTTATTGGGTGCGGTGTGCTCTGATGTCACTGGGTGTGGTGTGCTGTGATGTCACTGTGTGTGGTGTGCTGGGATGTCACTGGGTGTGATGTGCTGTCATGTCACTGGGTGAGGTGTGCTGTGATTTTACTGGGTGTGGTGTGATTTTACTGGGTGCGGTGTGCTATGATGTCACTGGGTGTGGTGTGCTGTGATTTTACTGGGTGTGGTGTGCTGTGATGTCACTGGGTGCGGAGTACTGTGATGTCACTGGGTGCGTTGTGCTGTGATGTCACTGGGTGCGGTGTGCTGTGAAGTTAGTGGGAGCGGTGTGCTGTGATGTCACTGAGTGTGGTGTGCTGTGATTTTACTGGTTGCGGTGTGCTGTGATGTCACTGGATGCGGTGTGCTGTGATGTCACTGGGTGTGGTGTGCTCTGATTTTACTGGGTGCGGAGTTCTGTGATGTCACTGGGTGTGGTATGCTGTGATGTCACTTTGTGCTTTGTGCTGTGATGTTACTGGGTGCGGTGTGCTGTGATGTCACTGGGTGCGGTTTGCTGTGATGTCCCAGGGTACGGTGTGCTGTGATGTCACTGGGTACGGTGTGCTGTGATTTTACTGGGTGCTGTGTGCTGTGATTTTACTGGGTGTGGTGTGCTGTGATTTTACTGGGTGCAGTATGCTGTGATATTACTGGGTGTGGTGTGCTGTGATTTTTCTGCGCGTGGTGTGCTGTGATTTTACAGGGTGCGTTGTGCTGTGATGTCACTGGGTGCGGTGTGCTGTGATGTCACTGGGTGCGGTATGCGTGTGTTGTGTGCTGTGATGTCACTGGGTGCGGTGTGCTGTGATTTTACTGGGTGCAGTATGCTGTGATGTCATTGGGTGCGGTGTGCTGTGATTTTACCGGGTGTGGTGTGATGTGATTTTACTGGGTGCAGTGTGCTGTGATGTTACTGGGTTGCGGTGTGCTGTGATATCACTGGGTGCGGTGTGCTGTGATGTCACTGGGTGCGGTGTGTTGTGATTTTATTGGGTGCGGTGTGCTATGATGTCACAGGGTGCGGTGTGCTGTGATGTCACTGGGTGTAGTGTACCGTGATGTCACTGGGTGCGTTGTTCTGTGATGTCACTGGGTGCGGTGTGCTCTGATGTCACGATGTACTGTGTGCTGTGAAGTCACAGGGTGCGGTGTGCTGTGATTTTACTGGGTGCGGTGTGCTGTGATGTCACTGGGTGCGGTCTGCTGTGATGTCACTGGGTGCGGTGTGCTGTGATGTCACTGGGTGCGGTGTGCTGTGATTTTACTGGGTGCGGTGTGCTGTGATTTTCGTGGGTGCGGTGTGCTGTGCTGTCACTGGGTTCAGTGTGCTGTGACGACACTGGGTGCGGTGTGCTGTGATGTCACTGGGTGCGGTCTGCTGTGATGTCACTGGGTGCGGTGTGCTGTGATGTCACTGGGTGCGGTGTGCTGTGATTTTACTGGGTGCGGTGTGCTGTGATATCACTGGGTGCGATGTGCTGTGATGTCACTGGGTGCGGTGTGCTGTGATGTCACTGGGTGCGGGGTGCTGTGATGTCACTGGGTGCGGGGTGCTGTGATGTCACTGGGTGCGGTGTGCTGTGATGTCACTGGGGGCGTTGTGCTGTGATGTCACTGGGTCCGGTGTGCTGTGATGTCACTGGGTGCAGTGTGCTGTGATGTCACTGGGTGCGGTGTGCTGTGATGTCACTGGGTGCGGTGTGCTGTGATGTCACTGGGTGCGGTGTGCTGTGATTTCACTGGGTGCGGTGTGCTGTGATGTTATTGTTTGCGGTGTGCTGTGATTGTACTGGGTGCGGTGTGCTGTGATGTTACTGGGTGCCCTGTGCTGTGACTTTATTGGGTGCGGTGTGCTGTGATGTCACTGGGTGTTGTGTGCTGTGATGTCACTGTGTGTGATGTTCTGGGATGTCACTGGGTGTGATGTGCTGTCATGTCACTGGTTGCAGTGTGCTGTGATGTCACTGGGTGTGGTGTGCTGTGATGTCACTGGGTGCGGTGTGCTGTGATGTCACTGGATGCGGTGTGCTGTGATGTCACTGGGTGTTGTGTGCACTGATTTTACTGGGTGCGGTGTTCTGTGATGTCACTGGGTGCGGTGTGCTGTGATTTTACTGGGTGCGGTGTGCTGTGATGTCACTGGGTGTGGTATGCTGTGATGTCACTGTGTGCTTTTTGCTGTGATGTTACTGGGTGCGGTGTGCTGTGATGTCACTGGGTGCGGTTTGCTGTGATGTCCCAGGGTACGGTGTGCTGTGATGTCACTGGGTGCGGTGTGCTGTGATTTTACTGGGTGTGGTGTGCTGTGATTTAACTAGTTGTGGTGTGCTGTGATGTCACTGGGTACGGTGTGCTAAGATTTTACTCGGTGCGATGTGCTGTGATTTTACTGGGTGTGGTGTGCTGTGATTTTACTGGGTGCAGTGTTCTGTGATTTTACTGGGTGTGGTGTGCTGTGATGTCACTGGGTGCGGTGTGCTGTGATTTTACTGCGCGTGGTGTGCTGTGATTTTACAGGGTGCGTTGTGCTGTGATGTCATTGGGTGCGGTGTGCTGTGATGTCACTGGGTGCGGTGTACTGTGATTTTACTGGGTGCGGTGTGCTGTGATGTCACTGGGTGTGGTGAGCTGTGATGTCACTGGGTGCGGTGTGCTGTGATTTTATTGGGTGTGGTGTGCTGTGATTTTATTGGGTGTGGTGTGCTGTGATATTACTCGGTGTGGTGTGCTGTGATTTTACTGGGTGTGGTGTACTGTGATTTTACTGGGTGTGTTGTGCTGTGATTTTACTGGGTGCGGTGTGCTGTGATGTCACTGGGTGCGGTGTGCTGTGATGTTACTGGGTGTGATGTGCTGTGATGTCACTGGGTGCGGTGTGCTGTGATGTCACTGTGTGCGGTGTGCTCTGATGTCACTGGGTACGGGGTGCTGTGATGTCACTGGGTGCGGTGTGCTGTGATGTAACTCGTTGCGGTGTGCTGTGATGTCACTGGGTGCGGTGTGCTGTGATGTCACTAGGTGCGGTGTGCTGTGATTATACTGGGTGCGGTGTGCTGTGATGTTATTGTGTGCGGTGTGCTGTGATTGTACTGGGTGCGGTGTGCTGTGATGTTACTGGGTGCGCTGTGCTGTGATTTTATTGGGTGCGGTGTGCTCTGATGTCACTGGGTGTGGTGTGCTGTGATGTCACTGTGTGTGGTGTGCTGGGATGTCACTGGGTGTGATGTGCTGTCATGTCACTGGGTGCAGTGTGCTGTGATGTCACTGTGTGTGGTGTGCTGTGATGTCACTGGGTGCGGTGTGCTGTGATGTCACTGGTTGCGGTGAGATGTGATTTTACTTGGAATGTTGTGCTGTGATGTCACTGTGTGCATTGTGCTGTGATGTCACTGGGTGTGGTGTGCTGTGATTTTACTGGGTGCGGTGTTCTGTGATGTCACTGGGTGCGGTGTGCTGTGATTTTACTGGGTGCGGTGTGCTGTGATGTCACTGGGTGTGGTATGCTGTGATGTCACTGTGTGCTTTGTGCTGTTATGTTACTGGGTGCGGTGTGCTGTAATGTCACTGGGTGCTGTTTGCTGTGGTGTCACAGGTTACGGTGTGCTGTGATGTCACTGGGTGCGTTGTGCTGTGAAATTACTGGGTGTGGTGTGCTGTGATGTCACTGGTTGTGGTGTGCTGTGATGTCACTGGGTGCGGTGTGCTCTGATTTTACTGGGTGCGGTGTGCTGTGATTTTACTGGGTGTGGTGTGCTGTGATTTTACTGGGTGCAGTGTGCTGTGATTTTACTGGGTGTGGTGTGCTGTGATTTTACTGCGCGTGGTGTTCTGTGATTTTACAGGGTGCGTTGTGCTGTGATGTCACTGGGTGCGGTGTGCTGTGATGTCACTGGGTGCGGTATGCGTGTGTGGTGTGTTGTGATGTCACTGGGTGCGGTGTACTGTGATTTTATTGGGTGCAGTATGCTCTGATGTCATTGGGTGCGGTGTGCTGTGATGTCACTGGGTGCGCTGTGCTGTGATGTCACTGGGTGCGGTGTGCTGTGATGTATCTGGGTGCGGTGTGCTGTGATTTTACTGGGTGTGGTGTGCTGTGATTTTACTGGGTGCAGTGTGCTGTGATGTTACTGGGTTGCGGTGTGCTGTGATGTCACTGTGAGCGGTGTGCTGTGATGTCACTGGGTGCGGTGTGATGTTATTTTAATGGTTGCGGTGTGCTGTGATGTCACTGGGTGCGGTGTGCTGTGATATCACTGGGTGCGGTGTGTTGTGATTTTATTGGGTGCGGTGTGCTGTGATGTCA
Source organism: Cetorhinus maximus (assembly GCF_964194155.1). Taxonomy (NCBI): domain Eukaryota; kingdom Metazoa; phylum Chordata; class Chondrichthyes; order Lamniformes; family Cetorhinidae; genus Cetorhinus; species Cetorhinus maximus. The sequence continues at coordinate 77,720 of NW_027596821.1, forward strand.
CAGGGTGCGGTGTGCTGTGATTTTACTGGGTGCGCTGTGCTGTGATTTTACTGGGTGCAGTATGCTGCGATGTCACTGGGTGTGGTGTGCTGTGATGTCACAGGTAGCGGTGTGCTGTGATTTTATTGGTTGCGGTGTGCTTTGATGTCACTGGGTGTGGTGTGCTGTGATTATACTGGGTGCGGTGTGCTGTGATGTCACTGGGTGTGTTGTGCTGTGATTTTACTGGGTGTGGTGTGCTGTGATGTCACTGGGTGTGGTGTACCGTGATGTCACTGGGTGCGTTGTTCTGTGATGTCACTGGGTGCGGTGTGCTGTGATGTCACGATGTGCTGTGTGCTGTGAAGTCACAGGGTGCTGTGTGCTGTGATTTTACTGGGTGTGGTGTGCTGTGATGTCACTGGGTGCGGTGTGCTGTGATGTCACTGGGTGCGGTGTGCTGAGATGTCACTTGGTGCGGTGTACTGTGATTTTACTGGGTGCAGTGTGCTGTGATTTTCGTGGGTGCGGCGAGCTGTGCTGTCACTGGGTGCAGTGTGCTGTGATGTCACTGGGTGCGGTGTGCTGTGATGTCACTGGCTGCGGTGTGCTGTGATGTCACTGGGTGCGGTGTGCAGTGATGTCACTGGGTGCGGTGTGCTGTGATTTTACTGAGTGCGGTGTGCTGTGATGTCACTGGGTGTGATGTGCTGTGATGTCACTGGGTGCGGTGTGCTGTGATGTCACTGGGTGCGGTGTGCTGTGATGTCACTCGGGGCGTTGTGCTGTGATGTCACTGGGTCCGGTGTGTTGTGATGTAACTGGGTGCGGTGTGCTGTGATGTCACTGGGTGCGGTGTGCTGTGATTTTACTGGGTGCAGTGTGCTGTGATGTTATTGTGTATGGTGTGCTGTGATTGTACTGGGTGCGGTGTGCTGTGATGTTACTGGGTGCGCTGTGCTATGATTTTATTGTGTGCATTGTGCTGTGATGTCACTAGTTGTGGTGTGCTGTGATGTCACTGGGTACGGTGTGCTGTGATTTTACTGGGTGCGATGTGCTGTGATTTTACTGGGTGTGGTGTGCTGTGATTTTACTGGGTGCAGTGTGCTGTGATGTCACTGGGTGCGGTGTGCTGTGATTTTACTGCGCGTGGTGTGCTGTGATTTTACAGGGTGCGTTGTGCTGTGATGTCACTGGGTGCGGTGTGCTGTGATGTCACTGGGTGCGGTGTGCTGTGATTTTACTGGGTGCGGTGTGCTGTGATTTTACTGGGTGCGGTGAGCTGTGATGTCACTGGGTGCGATGTGCTGTGATTTTACTGGGTGTGGTGTGCTGTGATTTTACTGGGTGTGTTGTGCTGTGATTTCACTGGGTGCGGTGTGCTGTGATTTTATTGGGTGTGGTGTGCTGTGATTTTATTGGGTGTGGTGTGCTGTGATATTACTGGGTGTGGTGTGCTGTGATTTTACTGGGTGTGGTGTACTGTGATTTTACTGGGTGTGTTGTGCTGTGATTTTACTGGGTGCGGTGTGCTGTGATGTCACTGGGTGCGGTGTGCTGTGATTTTACTGGGTGTGGTGTTCTGTGATTTTACTGGGTGTGGTGTTCTGTGATTTTAGTGGGTGCGGTTGTCTGTGATTTTACTGGATGTGGTGTGCTGTCATTTTACTGGGTGCAGTGTGCTGTGATGTCACTGGGTGCGGTGTGCTGTGATGTCACTGGGTGTGGCGTGCTGTGATGTTACTGGGTGCGGTGTGCTGTGATGTCACTGTGTGTGATGTGCTGTGATGTCACTGGGTGCGGTGTGCTGTGATGTCACTGTGTGCGGTGTGCTCTGATGTCACTGGGTACGGGGTGCTGTGATGTCACTGGGTGCGGTGTGCTGTGATGTAACTCGTTGCGGTGTGCTGTGATGTCACTGGGTGCGGTGTGCTGTGATGTCACTGGGTGCGGTGTGCTGTGATTATACTGGGTGCGGTGTGCTGTGATGTTATTGTGTGCGGTGTGCTGTGATTGTACTGGGTGCGGTGTGCTGTGATGTTACTGGGTGCGCTGTGCTGTGATTTTATTGGGTGCGGTGTGCTGTGATGTCACTGGGTGTGGTGTGCTGTGATGTCACTGTGTGCGGTGTGCTGGGATGTCACTGGGTGTGATGTGCTGTCATGTCACTGGGTGCAGTGTGCTGTGATGTCACTGTGTGTGGTGTGCTGTGATGTCACTGGGTGCGGTGTGCTGTGATGTCACTGGTTGCGGTGAGATGTGATTTTACTTGGAGTGTTGTGCTGTGATGTCACTGTGTGCATTGTGCTGTGATGTCACTGGGTGTGGTGTGCTCTGATTTTACTGGGTGCGGTGTTCTGTGATGTCACTGGGTGCGGTGTGCTGTGATTTTACTGGGTGCGGTGTGCTGTGATGTCACTGGGTGTGGTATGCTGTGATGTCACTGTGTGCTTTGTGCTGTGATGTTACTGGGTGCGATGTGCTGTAATGTCACTGGGTGCTGTTTGCTGTGATGTCACAGGTTACGGTGTGCTGTGATGTCACTGGGTGCGGTGTGCTGTGAAATTACTGGGTGTGGTGTGCTGTGATGTCACTGTTTGTGGTGTGCTGTGATGTCACTGGGTGCGGTGTGCTCTGATTTTACTGGGTGCGGTGTGCTGTGATTTTACTGGGTGTGGTGTGCTGTGATTTTACTGGGTGCAGTGTGCTGTGATTTTACTGGGTGTGGTGTGCTGTGATTTTACTGCGCGTGGTGTGCTGTGATTTTACAGGGTGCGTTGTGCTGTGATGTCACTGGGTGCGGTGTGCTGTGATGTCACTGGTTGCGGTATGCGTGTGTGGTGTGTTGTGATGTCACTGGGTGCGGTGTACTGTGATTTTATTGGGTGCAGTATGCTGTGATGTCATTGGGTGCGGTGTGCTGTGATGTCACTGGGTGCGGTGTGCTGTGATGTCACTGGGTGCGGTGTGCTGTGATGTATCTGGGTGCGGTGTGCTGTGATTTTACTGGGTGTGGTGTGCTGTGATTTTACTGCGTGCAGTGTGCTGTGATGTTACTGGGTTGCGGTGTGCTGTGATGTCACTGTTGCGGTGTGCTGTGATGTCACTGTGTGCGGTGTGATGTTATTTTAATGGTTGCGGTGTGCTGTGATGTCACTGGGTGCGGTGTGCTGTGATATCACTGGGTGCGGTGTGTTGTGATTTTATTGGGTGCGGTGTGCTGTGATGTCACAGGGTGCGGTGTGCTGTGATTTTACTGGGTGCGCTGTACTGTGATGTCACTGGGTGCAGTATGCTGCGATGTCACTGGGTGTGGTGTGCTGTGATGTCACAGGTTGCGGTGTGCTGTGATTTTACTGGTTGCGGTGTGCTGTGATGTCACTGGGTGTGGTGTGCTGTGATTTTACTGGGTGCGGTGTGCTGTGATGTCACTGGGTGTGGTGTGCTGTGATTTTACTGGGTGTGGTGTGCTGTGATGTCACTGGGTGTGGTGTACCGTGATGTCACTGGGTGCATTGTTCTGTGATGTCACTGGGTGCGGTGTGCTGTGATGTCACGATGTGCTGTGTGCTGTGAAGTCACAGGGTGCTGTGTGCTGTGATTTTACTGGGTGCGGTTCGCTGTGATGTCACTGGGTGCGGTGTGCTGTGATGTCACTGGGTGCGGTGTGCTGAGATTTCACTGGGTGCGGTGTACTGTGATTTTACTGGGTGCAGTGTGCTGTGATTTTCGTGGGTGCGGCGAGCTGTGCTGTCACTGGGTGCAGTGTGCTGTGATGTCACTGGGTGCGGTGTGCTGTGATGTCACTGGCTGCGGTGTGCTGTGATGTCACTGGGTGCGGTGTGCAGTGATGTCACTGGGTGCGGTGTGCTGTGATTGTACTGGGTGCGGTGTGCTGTGATGTCACTGGGTGTGATGTGCTGTGATGTCACTGGGTGCGGTGTGCTGTGATGTCACTGGGTGCGGTGTGCTGTGATGTCACTCGGGGCGTTGTGCTGTGATGTCACTGGGTCCGGTGTGCTGTGATGTCACTGGGTGCGGTGTGCTGTGATGTCACTGGGTGCGGTGTGCTGTGATTTTACTGGGTGCGGTGTGCTGTGATGTTATTGTGTACGGTGTGCTGTGATTGTACTGGGTGCGGTGTGCTGTGATGTTACTGGGTGCGCTGTGCTGTGATTTTATTGTGTGCATTGTGCTGTGATGTCACTGGGTGCGGTGTGCTGTGATGTCATTTTGTGCGGTGTGCTGGGATGTCACTGGGTGTGATGTGCTGAGATGTCACTTGGTGCGGTGTACTGTGATTTTACTGGGTGCAGTGTGCTGTGATTTTCGTGGGTGCGGCGAGCTGTGCTGTCGCTGGGTGCAGTGTGCTGTGATGTCACTGGGTGCGGTGTGCTGTTATGTCACTGGCTGCGGTGTGCTGTGATGTCACTGGGTGCGGTTTGCAGTGATGTCACTGGGTGCGGTGTGCTGTGATTTTTCTGGGTGCGGTGTGCTGTGATGTCACTGGGTGTGATGTGCTGTGATGTCACTGGGTGCGGTGTGCTGTGATGTCACTGGGTGCGGTGTGCTGTGATGTCACTCGGGGCGTTGTGCTGTGATGTCACTGGGTCCGGTGTGCTGTGATGTCACTGGGTGCGGTGTGCTGTGATGTCACTGGGTGCGGTGTGCTGTGATTTTACTGGGTGCGGTGTGCTGTGATGTTATTGTGTACGGTGTGCTGTGATTGTACTGGGTGCGGTGTTCTGTGATGTTACTGGGTGCGCTGTGCTGTGATTTTATTGGGTGCATTGTGCTGTGATGTCACTAGTTGTGGTGTGCTGTGATGTCATTGGGTACGGTGTGCTGTGATTTTACTGGGTGCGATGTGCTGTGATTTTACTGGGTGTGGTGTGCTGTGATTTTACTGGGTGCAGTGTGCTGTGATGTCACTGGGTGCGGTGTGCTGTGATTTTACAGGGTGCGTTGTGCTGTGATGTCACTGGGTGCGGTGTGCTGTGATGTCACTGGGTGCGGTGTGCTGTGATTTTACTGGGTGCGGTGTGCTGTGATTTTACTGGGTGTGGTGCGCTGTGATGTCACTGGGTGCGGTGTGCTGTGATTTTACTGGGTGTGGTGTGCTGTGATTTTACTGGGTGCGGTGTGCTGTGATTTCACTGGGTGCGGTGTGCTGTGATTTTATTGGGTGTGGTGTGCTGTGATTTTATTGGGTGTGGTGTGCTGTGATATTACTGGGTGTGGTGTTCTGTGATTTTACTGGGTGTGGTGTACTGTGATTTTACTGGGTGTGTTGTGCTGTGATTTTACTGGGTGCGGTGTGCTGTGATGTCACTGGGTGCGGTGTGCTGTGATTTTACTGGGTGTGGTGTTCTGTGATTTTACTGGGTGTGGGGTGCTGTGATTTTAGTGGGTGCGGTTGTCTGTGATTTTACTGGATGTGGTGTGCTGTCATTTTACTGGGTGCAGTGTGCTGTGATGTCACTGGGTGCGGTGTGCTGTGATGTCACTGGGTGTGGCGTGCTGTGATGTTACTGGGTGTGGTGTGCTGTGATGTCACAGGGTGCGGTGTGCGGTGATTTTACTGGGTGCGGTGGGGTGTGATGTCACTGGGTGCGGTTTGCAGTGATGTCACTGGGTGCGGTGTGCTGTGATTTTTCTGGGTGCGGTGTGCTGTGATGTCACTGGGTGTGATGTGCTGTGATGTCACTGGGTGCGGTGTGCTGTGATGTCACTGGGTGCGGTGTGCTGTGATGTCACTCGGGGCGTTGTGCTGTGATGTCACTGGGTCCGGTGTGCTGTGATGTCACTGGGTGCGGTGTGCTGTGATGTCACTGGGTGCGGTGTGCTGTGATTTTACTGGGTGCGGTGTGCTGTGATGTTATTGTGTACGGTGTGCTATGATTGTACTGGGTGCGGTGTGCTGTGATGTTACTGGGTGCGCTGTGCTGTGATTTTATTGGGTGCATTGTGCTGTGATGTCACTAGTTGTGGTGTGCTGTGATGTCATTGGGTACGGTGTGCTGTGATTTTACTGGGTGCGATGTGCTGTGATTTTACTGGGTGTGGTGTGCTGTGATTTTACTGGGTGCAGTGTGCTGTGATGTCACTGGGTGCGGTGTGCTATGATTTTACTGCGCGTGGTGTGCTGTGATTTTACAGGGTGCGTTGTGCTGTGATGTCACTGGGTGCGGTGTGCTGTGATGTCACTGGGTGCGGTGTGCTGTGATTTTACTGGGTGCGGTGTGCTGTGATTTTACTGGGTGTGGTGCGCTGTGATGTCACTGGGTGCGGTGTGCTGTGATTTTACTGGGTGTGGTGTGCTGTGATTTTACTGGGTGCGGTGTGCTGTGATTTCACTGGGTGCGGTGTGCTGTGATTTTATTGGGTGTGGTGTGCTGTGATTTTATTGGGTGTGGTGTGCTGTGATATTACTGGGTGTGGTGTGCTGTGATTTTACTGGGTGTGGTGTACTGTGATTTTACTGGGTGTGTTGTGCTGTGATTTTACTGGGTGCGGTGTGCTGTGATTTTACTGGGTGTGGTGTGCTGTGATTTTACTGGGTGTGGTGTACTGTGATTTTACTGGGTGTGGTGTGCTGTGATGTCACTGGGTGCGGTGTGCTGTGATTTTACTGGGTGTGGTGTTCTGTGATTTTACTGGGTGTGGGGTGCTGTGATTTTAGTGGGTGCGGTTGTCTGTGATTTTACTGGATGTGGTGTGCTGTCATTTTACTGGGTGCAGTGTGCTGTGATGTCACTGGGTGCGGTGTGCTGTGATGTCACTGGGTGTGGCGTGCTGTGATGTTACTGGGTGTGGTGTGCTGTGATGTCACAGGGTGCGGTGTGCGGTGATTTTACTGGGTGCGGTGGGGTGTGATGTCACTGGATGCGGTGTGCTGTGATGTCACTGGGTGCGGTGTGCTGAGATGTCACTGGTTGCGGTGTGCTGTGATTTTACTGGGTGCAGTGTGCTGTGATTTTCGTGGGTGCGGTGTGCTGTGCTGTCACTGGGTGCGGTGTGCTGTGATGTCACTGGGTGCGGTGTGCTGTGATGTCACTGGGTGCGGTGTGCTGTGATGTCACTGGGTGCGGTGTGCTGTGATGTCACTGGGTGCGGTGTGCTGTGATTTTACTGGGTGCGGTGTGCTGTGATGTCACTGTGTGTGATGTGCTGTGATGTCACTGGGTGCGGTGTGCTGTGATGTCACTGTGTGCGGTGTGCTCTAATGTCACTGGGTACGGGGTGCTGTGATGTCACTGGGTGCGGTGTGCTGTGATGTAACTGGTTGCGGTGTGCTGTGATGTCACTGGGTGCGGTGTGCTGTGATGTCACTGGGTGCGGTGTGCTGTGATTATACTGGGTGCGGTGTGCTGTGATGTTATTGTGTGCGGTGTGCTGTGATTGTACTGGGTGCGGTGTGCTGTGATGTTACTGGGTGCGCTGTGCTGTGATGTCACTGGGTGTGGTGTGCTGTGATGTCACTGTGTGCGGTGTGCTGGTATGTCACTGGGTGTGATGTGCTGTCATGTCACTGGGTGCAGTGTGCTGTGATGTCACTGTGTGTGGTGTGCTGTGATGTCACTGGGTGCGGTGTGCTGTGATGTCACTGGTTGCGGTGAGATGTGATTTTACTTGGAGTGTTGTGCTGTGATGTCACTGTGTGCATTGTGCTGTGATGTCACTGGGTGTGGTGTTCTCTGATTTTACTGGTTGCGGTGTTCTGTGATGTCACTGGGTGTGGTGTGCTGTGATTTTACTGGGTGCGGTGTACTGTGATTTTACTGGGTGTGTTGTGCTGTGATTTTACTGGGTGCGGTGTGCTGTGATGTCACTGTGTGCGGTGTGCTCTGATGTCACTGGGTACGGGGTGCTGTGATGTCACTGGGTGCGGTGTGCTGTGATGTAACTCGTTGCGGTGTGCTGTGATGTCACTGGGTGCGGTGTGCTGTGATGTCACTGGGTGCGGTGTGCTGTGATTATACTGGGTGCGGTGTGCTGTGATGTTATTGTGTGCGGTGTGCTGTGATTGTACTGGGTGCGGTGTGCTGTGATGTTACTGGGTGCGCTGTGCTGTGATTTTATTGGGTGCGGTGTGCTGTGATGTCACTGGGTGTGGTGTGCTGTGATGTCACTCTGTGCGGTGTGCTGGGATGTCACTGGGTGTGATGTGCTGTCATGTCACTGGGTGCAGTGTGCTGTGATGTCACTGTGTGTGGTGTGCTGTGATGTCACTGGGTGCGGTGTGCTGTGATGTCACTGGTTGCGGTGAGATGTGATTTTACTTGGAGTGTTGTGCTGTGATGTCACTGTGTGCATTGTGCTGTGATGTCACTGGGTGTGGTGTGCTCTGATTTTACTGGGTGCGGTGTTCTGTGATGTCACTGGGTGCGGTGTGCTGTGATTTTACTGGGTGCGGTGTGCTGTGATGTCACTGGGTGTGGTATGCTGTGATGTCACTGTGTGCTTTGTGCTGTGATGTTACTGGGTGCGGTGTGCTGTAATGTCACTGGGTGCTGTTTGCTGTGATGTCACAGGTTACGGTGTGCTGTGATTTTACTGGGTGCGGTGTGCTGTGATTTTACTGGGTGTGGTGTGCTGTGATTTTACTGGGTGCAGTGTGCTGTGATTTTACTGGGTGTGGTGTGCTGTGATTTTACTGCGCGTGGTGTGCTGTGATTTTACAGGGTGCGTTGTGCTGTGATGTCACTGGGTGCGGTGTGCTGTGATGTCACTGGTTGCGGTATGCGTGTGTGGTGTGTTGTGATGTCACTGGGTGCGGTGTACTGTGATTTTATTGGGTGCAGTATGCTGTGATGTCATTGGGTGCGGTGTGCTGTGATGTCACTGGGTGCGGTGTGCTGTGATGTCACTGGGTGCGGTGTGCTGTGATGTATCTGGGTGCGGTGTGCTGTGATTTTACTGGGTGTGGTGTGCTGTGATTTTACTGCGTGCAGTGTGCTGTGATGTTACTGGGTTGCGGTGTGCTGTGATGTCACTGTTGCGGTGTGCTGTGATGTCACTGTGTGCGGTGTGATGTTATTTTAATGGTTGCGGTGTGCTGTGATGTCACTGGGTGCGGTGTGCTGTGATATCACTGGGTGCGGTGTGTTGTGATTTTATTGGGTGCGGTGTGCTGTGATGTCACAGGGTGCGGTGTGCTGTGATTTTACTGGGTGCGCTGTACTGTGATGTCACTGGGTGCAGTATGCTGCGATGTCACTGGGTGTGGTGTGCTGTGATGTCACAGGTTGCGGTGTGCTGTGATTTTACTGGTTGCGGTGTGCTGTGATGTCACTGGGTGTGGTGTGCTGTGATTTTACTGGGTGCGGTGTGCTGTGATGTCACTGGGTGTGGTGTGCTGTGATTTTACTGGGTGTGGTGTGCTGTGATGTCACTGGGTGTGGTGTACCGTGATGTCACTGGGTGCATTGTTCTGTGATGTCACTGGGTGCGGTGTGCTGTGATGTCACGATGTGCTGTGTGCTGTGAAGTCACAGGGTGCTGTGTGCTGTGATTTTACTGGGTGCGGTTCGCTGTGATGTCACTGGGTGCGGTGTGCTGTGATGTCACTGGGTGCGGTGTGCTGAGATTTCACTGGGTGCGGTGTACTGTGATTTTACTGGGTGCAGTGTGCTGTGATTTTCGTGGGTGCGGCGAGCTGTGCTGTCACTGGGTGCAGTGTGCTGTGATGTCACTGGGTGCGGTGTGCTGTGATGTCACTGGCTGCGGTGTGCTGTGATGTCACTGGGTGCGGTGTGCAGTGATGTCACTGGGTGCGGTGTGCTGTGATTGTACTGGGTGCGGTGTGCTGTGATGTCACTGGGTGTGATGTGCTGTGATGTCACTGGGTGCGGTGTGCTGTGATGTCACTGGGTGCGGTGTGCTGTGATGTCACTCGGGGCGTTGTGCTGTGATGTCACTGGGTCCGGTGTGCTGTGATGTCACTGGGTGCGGTGTGCTGTGATGTCACTGGGTGCGGTGTGCTGTGATTTTACTGGGTGCGGTGTGCTGTGATGTTATTGTGTACGGTGTGCTGTGATTGTACTGGGTGCGGTGTGCTGTGATGTTACTGGGTGCGCTGTGCTGTGATTTTATTGTGTGCATTGTGCTGTGATGTCACTGGGTGCGGTGTGCTGTGATGTCATTTTGTGCGGTGTGCTGGGATGTCACTGGGTGTGATGTGCTGAGATGTCACTTGGTGCGGTGTACTGTGATTTTACTGGGTGCAGTGTGCTGTGATTTTCGTGGGTGCGGCGAGCTGTGCTGTCGCTGGGTGCAGTGTGCTGTGATGTCACTGGGTGCGGTGTGCTGTTATGTCACTGGCTGCGGTGTGCTGTGATGTCACTGGGTGCGGTTTGCAGTGATGTCACTGGGTGCGGTGTGCTGTGATTTTTCTGGGTGCGGTGTGCTGTGATGTCACTGGGTGTGATGTGCTGTGATGTCACTGGGTGCGGTGTGCTGTGATGTCACTGGGTGCGGTGTGCTGTGATGTCACTCGGGGCGTTGTGCTGTGATGTCACTGGGTCCGGTGTGCTGTGATGTCACTGGGTGCGGTGTGCTGTGATGTCACTGGGTGCGGTGTGCTGTGATTTTACTGGGTGCGGTGTGCTGTGATGTTATTGTGTACGGTGTGCTGTGATTGTACTGGGTGCGGTGTGCTGTGATGTTACTGGGTGCGCTGTGCTGTGATTTTATTGGGTGCATTGTGCTGTGATGTCACTAGTTGTGGTGTGCTGTGATGTCATTGGGTACGGTGTGCTGTGATTTTACTGGGTGCGATGTGCTGTGATTTTACTGGGTGTGGTGTGCTGTGATTTTACTGGGTGCAGTGTGCTGTGATGTCACTGGGTGCGGTGTGCTATGATTTTACTGCGCGTGGTGTGCTGTGATTTTACAGGGTGCGTTGTGCTGTGATGTCACTGGGTGCGGTGTGCTGTGATGTCACTGGGTGCGGTGTGCTGTGATTTTACTGGGTGCGGTGTGCTGTGATTTTACTGGGTGTGGTGCGCTGTGATGTCACTGGGTGCGGTGTGCTGTGATTTTACTGGGTGTGGTGTGCTGTGATTTTACTGGGTGCGGTGTGCTGTGATTTCACTGGGTGCGGTGTGCTGTGATTTTATTGGGTGTGGTGTGCTGTGATTTTATTGGGTGTGGTGTGCTGTGATATTACTGGGTGTGGTGTTCTGTGATTTTACTGGGTGTGGTGTACTGTGATTTTACTGGGTGTGTTGTGCTGTGATTTTACTGGGTGCGGTGTGCTGTGATGTCACTGGGTGCGGTGTGCTGTGATTTTACTGGGTGTGGTGTTCTGTGATTTTACTGGGTGTGGGGTGCTGTGATTTTAGTGGGTGCGGTTGTCTGTGATTTTACTGGATGTGGTGTGCTGTCATTTTACTGGGTGCAGTGTGCTGTGATGTCACTGGGTGCGGTGTGCTGTGATGTCACTGGGTGTGGCGTGCTGTGATGTTACTGGGTGTGGTGTGCTGTGATGTCACAGGGTGCGGTGTGCGGTGATTTTACTGGGTGCGGTGGGGTGTGATGTCACTGGGTGCGGTTTGCAGTGATGTCACTGGGTGCGGTGTGCTGTGATTTTTCTGGGTGCGGTGTGCTGTGATGTCACTGGGTGTGATGTGCTGTGATGTCACTGGGTGCGGTGTGCTGTGATGTCACTGGGTGCGGTGTGCTGTGATGTCACTCGGGGCGTTGTGCTGTGATGTCACTGGGTCCGGTGTGCTGTGATGTCACTGGGTGCGGTGTGCTGTGATGTCACTGGGTGCGGTGTGCTGTGATTTTACTGGGTGCGGTGTGCTGTGATGTTATTGTGTACGGTGTGCTGTGATTGTACTGGGTGCGGTGTGCTGTGATGTTACTGGGTGCGCTGTGCTGTGATTTTATTGGGTGCATTGTGCTGTGATGTCACTAGTTGTGGTGTGCTGTGATGTCATTGGGTACGGTGTGCTGTGATTTTACTGGGTGCGATGTGCTGTGATTTTACTGGGTGTGGTGTGCTGTGATTTTACTGGGTGCAGTGTGCTGTGATGTCACTGGGTGCGGTGTGCTATGATTTTACTGCGCGTGGTGTGCTGTGATTTTACAGGGTGCGTTGTGCTGTGATGTCACTGGGTGCGGTGTGCTGTGATGTCACTGGGTGCGGTGTGCTGTGATTTTACTGGGTGCGGTGTGCTGTGATTTTACTGGGTGTGGTGCGCTGTGATGTCACTGGGTGCGGTGTGCTGTGATTTTACTGGGTGTGGTGTGCTGTGATTTTACTGGGTGCGGTGTGCTGTGATTTCACTGGGTGCGGTGTGCTGTGATTTTATTGGGTGTGGTGTGCTGTGATTTTATTGGGTGTGGTGTGCTGTGATATTACTGGGTGTGGTGTGCTGTGATTTTACTGGGTGTGGTGTACTGTGATTTTACTGGGTGTGTTGTGCTGTGATTTTACTGGGTGCGGTGTGCTGTGATTTTACTGGGTGTGGTGTGCTGTGATTTTACTGGGTGTGGTGTACTGTGATTTTACTGGGTGTGGTGTGCTGTGATGTCACTGGGTGCGGTGTGCTGTGATTTTACTGGGTGTGGTGTTCTGTGATTTTACTGGGTGTGGGGTGCTGTGATTTTAGTGGGTGCGGTTGTCTGTGATTTTACTGGATGTGGTGTGCTGTCATTTTACTGGGTGCAGTGTGCTGTGATGTCACTGGGTGCGGTGTGCTGTGATGTCACTGGGTGTGGCGTGCTGTGATGTTACTGGGTGTGGTGTGCTGTGATGTCACAGGGTGCGGTGTGCGGTGATTTTACTGGGTGCGGTGGGGTGTGATGTCACTGGGTGCGGTGTGCTGTGATGTCACTGGGTGCGGTGTGCTGAGATGTCACTGGTTGCGGTGTGCTGTGATTTTACTGGGTGCAGTGTGCTGTGATTTTCGTGGGTGCGGTGTGCTGTGCTGTCACTGGGTGCGGTGTGCTGTGATGTCACTGGGTGCGGTGTGCTGTGATGTCACTGGGTGCGGTGTGCTGTGATGTCACTGGGTGCGGTGTGCTGTGATGTCACTGGGTGCGGTGTGCAGTGATGTCACTGGGTGCGGTGTGCTGTGATTTTACTGGGTGCGGTGTGCTGTGATGTCACTGTGTGTGATGTGCTGTGATGTCACTGGGTGCGGTGTGCTGTGATGTCACTGTGTGCGGTGTGCTCTGATGTCACTGGGTACGGGGTGCTGTGATGTCACTGGGTGCGGTGTGCTGTGATGTAACTGGTTGCGGTGTGCTGTGATGTCACTGGGTGCGGTGTGCTGTGATGTCACTGGGTGCGGTGTGCTGTGATTATACTGGGTGCGGTGTGCTGTGATGTTATTGTGTGCGGTGTGCTGTGATTGTACTGGGTGCGGTGTGCTGTGATGTTACTGGGTGCGCTGTGCTGTGATGTCACTGGGTGTGGTGTGCTGTGATGTCACTGTGTGCGGTGTGCTGGTATGTCACTGGGTGTGATGTGCTGTCATGTCACTGGGTGCAGTGTGCTGTGATGTCACTGTGTGTGGTGTGCTGTGATGTCACTGGGTGCGGTGTGCTGTGATGTCACTGGTTGCGGTGAGATGTGATTTTACTTGGAGTGTTGTGCTGTGATGTCACTGTGTGCATTGTGCTGTGATGTCACTGGGTGTGGTGTTCTCTGATTTTACTGGTTGCGGTGTTCTGTGATGTCACTGGGTGCGGTGTGCTGTGATTTTACTGGGTGCGGTGTGCTTTGATGTCACTGGGTGTGGTATACTGTGATGTCACTGTGTGCTTTGTGCTGTGATGTTACTGGGTGCGGTGTGCTGTAATGTCACTGGGTGCTGTTTGCTGTGATGTCACAGGTTACGGTGTGCTGTGATGTCACTGGGTGCGGTGTTCTGTGAAATTACTGGGTGTGGTGTGCTGTGATGTCACTGGTTGTGGTGTGCTGTGATGTCACTGGGTGCGGTGTGCTCTGATTTTACTGGGTGCGGTGTGCTGTGATTTTACTGGGTGTGGTGTGCTGTGATTTTACTGGGTGCAGTGTGCTGTGATGTCACTGGGTGCGGTGTGCTGTGATGTCACTGGGTGCGGTATGCGTGTGTGGTGTGTTGTGATGTCACTGGGTGCGGTGTACTGTGATTTTATTGGGTGCAGTATGCTGTGATGTCATTGGGTGCGGTGTGCTGTGATGTCACTGGGTGCGGTGTGCTGTGACGTCACTGGGTGCGGTGTGCTGTGATGCATCTGGGTGCGGTGTGCTGTGATTTTACTGGGTGTGGTGTGCTGTGATTTTACTGGGTGCAGTGTGCTGTGATGTTACTGGGTTGCGGTGTGCTGTGATGTCACTGTGTGCGGTGTGCTGTGATGTCACTGGGTGCGGTGTGATGTTATTTTAATGGTTGCGGTGTGCTATGATGTCACTGGGTGCGGTGTGCTGTGATATCACTGGGTGCGGTGTGTTGTGATTTTATTGGGTGCGGTGTGCTGTGATGTCACAGGGTGCGGTGTGCTGTGATTTTACTGGGTGCGCTGTGCTGTGATGTCACTGGGTGCAGTATGCTGCGATGTCACTGGGTGTGGTGTGCTGTGATGTCACAGGTTGCGGTGTGCTGTGATTTTACTGGTTGCGGTGTGCTGTGATGTCACTGGGTGTGGTGTGCTGAGATTTTACTGGGTGCGGTATGCTGTGATGTCACTGGGTGTGGTGTGCTGTGATTTTACTGGGTGTGGTGTGCTGTGATGTCACTGGGTGTGGTGTACCGTGATGTCACTGTGTGCGTTGTTCTGTGATGTCACTGGGTGTGGTGTGCTGTGATTTGACTAGTTGTGGTGTGCTGTGATGTCACTGGGTACGGTGTGCTGTGATTTTACTCGGTGCGATGTGCTGTGATTTTACTGGGTGTGGTGTGCTGTGATTTTACTGGGTGCAGTGTTCTGTGATTTTACTGGGTGTGGTGTGCTGTGATGTCACTGGGTGTGGTGTGCTGTGATTTTACTGCGCGTGGTGTGCTGTGATTTTACAGGGTGCGTTGTGCTGTGATGTCATTGGGTGCGGTGTGCTGTGATGTCACTGGGTGCGGTGTACTGTGATTTTACTGGGTGCGGTGTGCTGTGATTTTACTGGGTGTGGTGAGCTGTGATGTCACTGGGTGCGGTGTGCTGTGATTTTATTGGGTGTGGTGTGCTGTGATTTTATTGGGTGTGGTGTGCTGTGATATTACTCGGTGTGGTGTGCTGTGATTTTACTGGGTGTGGTGTACTGTGATTTTACTGGGTGTGTTGTGCTGTGGTTTTACTGGGTGCGGTGTGCTGTGATGTCACTGGGTGCGGTGTGCTGTGATTTTACTGGGTGTGGTGTTCTGTGATTTTACTGGGTGTGGTGTGCTGTGATTTTAGTGGGTGCGGTTGTCTGTGATTTTACTGGATGTGGTGTGCTGTCATTTTACTGGGTGCAGTGTGTTGTGATGTCACTGGGTGCGGTGTGCTGTGATGTCACTGGGTGTGGTGTGCTGTGATGTTACTGGGTGTGGTGTGCTGTGATGTCACAGGGTGCGGTGTGCTGTGATTTTACTGGGTGCGGTGTGCTGTGATGTCACTGGGTGCAGTGTGCTGTGATGTCACTGGGTGCGGTGTGCTGAGATGTCACTGGGTGCGGTGTGCTGTGATTTTACTGGGTGCAGTGTGCTGTGATTTTCGTGGGTGCGGTGTGCTGTGCTGTCACTGGGTGCGGTGTGCTGTGATGTCACTGGGTGCGGTGTGCTGTGATGTCACTGTGTGCAGTGTGCTGTGATGTCACTGGGTGCGGTGTGCAGTGATGTCACTGGGTGCGGTGTGCTGTGATTTTACTGGGTGCGGTGTGCTGTGATGTCACTGGGTGTGATGTGCTGTGATGTCACTGGGTGCGGTGTGCTGTGATGTCACTGGGTGCGGTGTGCTGTGATGTCACTGGGTGTGGTGTGCTGTGATGTTACTGGGTGTGGTGTGCTGTGATGTTACTGGGTGTGGTGTGCTGTGATGTCACAGGGTGCGGTGTGCTGTGATTTTACTGGGTGCGGTGTGCTGTGATGTCACTGGGTGCAGTGTGCTGTGATGTTATTGTGTGCGGTGTGCTGTGATTGTACTGGGTGCGGTGTGCTGTGATGTTACTGGGTGCGCTGTGCTGTGATTTTATTGGGTGCGGTGTGCTGTGATGTCACTGGGTGTTGTGTGCTGTGATGTCACTGTGTGCGATGTGCTGGGATGTCACTGGGTGTGATGTGCTGTCATGTCACTGGGTGCAGTGTGCTGTGATGTCACTGGGTGAGGTGTGCAGTGATGTCACTGGGTGCGGTGTGCTGTGATGTCACTGGATGCGGTGTTGCTGTGATGTCACTGGGTGTTGTGCGCACTGATTTTACTGGGTG
Organism: Cetorhinus maximus; assembly: GCF_964194155.1. Taxonomy (NCBI): domain Eukaryota; kingdom Metazoa; phylum Chordata; class Chondrichthyes; order Lamniformes; family Cetorhinidae; genus Cetorhinus; species Cetorhinus maximus. The sequence continues at coordinate 94,093 of NW_027596821.1, forward strand.
CGGTGTTCTGTGATGTCACTGGGTGCGGTGTGCTGTGATTTTACTGGGTGCGGTGTGCTGTGATGTCACTGGGTGTGGTATGCTGTGATGTCACTGTGTGCTTTTTGCTGTGATGTTACTGGGTGCGGTGTGCTGTGATGTCACTGGGTGCGGTTTGCTGTGATGTCCCAGGGTACGGTGTGCTGTGATGTCACTGGGTGCGGTGTGCTGTGATTTTACTGGGTGTGGTGTGCTGTGATTTGACTAGTTGTGGTGTGCTGTGATGTCACTGGGTACGGTGTGCTGTGATTTTACTCGGTGCGATGTGCTGTGATTTTACTGGGTGTGGTGTGCTGTGATTTTACTGGGTGCAGTGTTCTGTGATTTTACTGGGTGTGGTGTGCTGTGATGTCACAGGGTGCGGTTTGCTGTGATTTTACTGCGCGTGGTGTGCTGTGATTTTACAGGGTGCGTTGTGCTGTGATGTCATTGGGTGCGGTGTGCTGTGATGTCACTGGGTGCGGTGTACTGTGATTTTACTGGGTGCGGTGTGCTGTGATTTTACTGGGTGTGGTGAGCTGTGATGTCACTGGGTGCGGTGTGCTGTGATTTTATTGGGTGTGGTGTGCTGTGATTTTATTGGGTGTGGTGTGCTGTGATATTACTGGGTGCGGTGTGCTGTGATGTTATTGTGTACGGTGTGCTGTGATTGTACTGGGTGCGGTGTGCTGTGATGTTACTGGGTGCGCTGTGCTGTGATTTTATTGGGTGCATTGTGCTGTGATGTCACTAGTTGTGGTGTGCTGTGATGTCATTGGGTACGGTGTGCTGTGATTTTACTGGGTGCGATGTGCTGTGATTTTACTGGGTGTGGTGTGCTGTGATTTTACTGGGTGCAGTGTGCTGTGATGTCACTGGGTGCGGTGTGCTATGATTTTACTGCGCGTGGTGTGCTGTGATTTTACAGGGTGCGTTGTGCTGTGATGTCACTGGGTGCGGTGTGCTGTGATGTCACTGGGTGCGGTGTGCTGTGATTTTACTGGGTGCGGTGTGCTGTGATTTTACTGGGTGTGGTGCGCTGTGATGTCACTGGGTGCGGTGTGCTGTGATTTTACTGGGTGTGGTGTGCTGTGATTTTACTGGGTGCGGTGTGCTGTGATTTCACTGGGTGCGGTGTGCTGTGATTTTATTGGGTGTGGTGTGCTGTGATTTTATTGGGTGTGGTGTGCTGTGATATTACTGGGTGTGGTGTGCTGTGATTTTACTGGGTGTGGTGTACTGTGATTTTACTGGGTGTGTTGTGCTGTGATTTTACTGGGTGCGGTGTGCTGTGATGTCACTGGGTGCGGTGTGCTGTGATTTTACTGGGTGTGGTGTTCTGTGATTTTACTGGGTGTGGGGTGCTGTGATTTTAGTGGGTGCGGTTGTCTGTGATTTTACTGGATGTGGTGTGCTGTCATTTTACTGGGTGCAGTGTGCTGTGATGTCACTGGGTGCGGTGTGCTGTGATGTCACTGGGTGCGGTGTGCTGTGATGTCACTGGGTGCGGTGTGCTGTGATGTCACTGGGTGCGGTGTGCTGTGCTGTCACTGGGTGCGGTGTGCTGTGATGTCACTGGGTGCGGTGTGCTGTGATGTCACTGGGTGCGGTGTGCTGTGATGTCACTGGGTGCGGTGTGCAGTGATGTCACTGGGTGCGGTGTGCTGTGATTTTACTGGGTGCGGTGTGCTGTGATGTCACTGTGTGTGATGTGCTGTGATGTCACTGGGTGCGGTGTGCTGTGATGTCACTGTGTGCGGTGTGCTCTGATGTCACTGGGTACGGGGTGCTGTGATGTCACTGGGTGCGGTGTGCTGTGATGTAACTGGTTGCGGTGTGCTGTGATGTCACTGGGTGCGGTGTGCTGTGATGTCACTGGGTGCGGTGTGCTGTGATTATACTGGGTGCGGTGTGCTGTGATGTTATTGTGTGCGGTGTGCTGTGATTGTACTGGGTGCGGTGTGCTGTGATGTTACTGGGTGCGCTGTGCTGTGATGTCACTGGGTGTGGTGTGCTGTGATGTCACTGTGTGCGGTGTGCTGGTATGTCACTGGGTGTGATGTGCTGTCATGTCACTGGGTGCAGTGTGCTGTGATGTCACTGTGTGTGGTGTGCTGTGATGTCACTGGGTGCGGTGTGCTGTGATGTCACTGGTTGCGGTGAGATGTGATTTTACTTGGAGTGTTGTGCTGTGATGTCACTGTGTGCATTGTGCTGTGATGTCACTGGGTGTGGTGTTCTCTGATTTTGCTGGTTGCGGTGTTCTGTGATGTCACTGGGTGCGCTGTGCTGTGATTTTACTGGGTGCGGTGTGCTGTGATGTCACTGGGTGTGGTATACTGTGATGTCACTGTGTGCTTTGTGCTGTGATGTTACTGGGTGCGGTGTGCTGTAATGTCACTGGGTGCTGTTTGCTGTGATGTCACAGGTTACGGTGTGCTGTGATGTCACTGGGTGCGGTGTGCTGTGAAATTACTGGGTGTGGTGTGCTGTGATGTCACTGGGTGCGGTGTGCTCTGATTTTACTGGGTGCGGTGTGCTGTGATTTTACTGGGTGTGGTGTGCTGTGATTTTACTGGGTGCAGTGTGCTGTGATGTCACTGGGTGCGGTGTGCTGTGATGTCACTGGGTGCGGTATGCGTGTGTGGTGTGTTGTGATGTCACTGGGTGCGGTGTACTGTGATTTTATTGGGTGCAGTATGCTGTGATGTCATTGGGTGCGGTGTGCTGTGATGTCACTGGGTGCGGTGTGCTGTGACGTCACTGGGTGCGGTGTGCTGTGATGTATCTGGGTGCGGTGTGCTGTGATTTTACTGGGTGTGGTGTGCTGTGATTTTACTGGGTGCAGTGTGCTGTGATGTTACTGGGTTGCGGTGTGCTGTGATGTCACTGTGTGCGGTGTGCTGTGATGTCACTGGGTGCGGTGTGATGTTATTTTAATGGTTGCGGTGTGCTATGATGTCACTGGGTGCGGTGTGCTGTGATATCACTTGGTGCGGTGTGTTGTGATTTTATTGGGTGCGGTGTGCTGTGATGTCACAGGGTGCGGTGTGCTGTGATTTTACTGGGTGCGCTGTGCTGTGATGTCACTGGGTGCAGTATGCTGCGATGTCACTGGGTGTGGTGTGCTGTGATGTCACAGGTTGCGGTGTGCTGTGATTTTACTGGTTGCGGTGTGCTGTGATGTCACTGGGTGTGGTGTGCTGTGATTTTACTGGGTGCGGTGTGCTGTGATGTCACTGGGTGTGGTGTGCTGTGATTTTACTGGGTGTGGTGTGCTGTGATGTCACTGGGTGTGGTGTACCGTGATGTCACTGGGTGCGTTGTTCTGTGATGTCACTGGGTGCGGTGTGCTGTGATGTCACGATGTGCTGTGTGCTGTGAAGTCACAGGGTGCTGTGTGCTGTGATTTTACTGGGTGCGGTGTGCTCTGATGTCACTGGGTGCGGTGTGCTGTGATGTCACAGGGTGCGGTGTGCTGTGATTTTACTGGGTGCGGTGTGCTGTGATGTCACTGGGTGCAGTGTGCTGTGATGTCACTGGGTGCGGTGTGCTGAGATGTCACTGGGTGCGGTGTGCTGTGATTTTACTGGGTGCAGTGTGCTGTGATTTTCGTGGGTGCGGTGTGCTGTGCTGTCACTGGGTGCGGTGTCCTGTGATGTCACTGGGTGCGGTGTGCTGTGATGTCACTGGGTGCAGTGTGCTGTGATGTCACTGGGTGCGGTGTGCAGTGATGTCACTGGGTGCGGTGTGCTGTGATTTTACTGGGTGCGGTGTGCTGTGATGTCACTGGGTGTGATGTGCTGTGATGTCACTGGGTGCGGTGTGCTGTGATGTCACTGTGTGCGGTGTGCTCTGATGTCACTGGGTACGGGGTGTTGTGATGTCACTGGGTGCGGTGTGCTGTGATGTAACTGGTTGCGGTGTGCTGTGATGTCACTGGGTGCGGTGTGCTGTGATGTCACTAGGTGTGGTGTGCTGTGATTATACTGGGTGCGGTGTGCTGTGATGTTATTGTGTGCGGTGTGCTGTGATTGTACTGGGTGCGGTGTGCTGTGATGTTACTGGGTGCGCTGTGCTGTGATTTTATTGGGTGCGGTGTGCTGTGATGTCACTGGGTGTTGTGTGCTGTGATGTCACTGTGTGCGATGTGCTGGGATGTCACTGGGTGTGATGTGCTGTCATGTCACTGGGTGCAGTGTGCTGTGATGTCACTGGGTGAGGTGTGCTGTGATGTCACTGGGTGCGGTGTGCTGTGATGTCACTGGATGCGGTGTGCTGTGATGTCACTGGGTGTTGTGCGCACTGATTTTACTGGGTGCGGTGTTCTGTGATGTCTCTGGGTGCGGTGTGCTGTGATTTTACTGGGTGCGGTGTGCTGTGATGTCACTGGGTGTGGTATGCTGTGATGTCACTGTGTGCTTTTTGCTGTGATGTTACTGGGTGCGGTGTGCTGTGATGTCACTGGGTGCGGTTTGCTGTGATGTCCCAGGGTACGGTGTGCTGTGATGTCACTGGGTGCGGTGTGCTGTGATTTTACTGGGTGTGGTGTGCTGTGATTTGACTAGTTGTGGTGTGCTGTGATGTCACTGGGTACGGTGTGCTGTGATTTTACTCGGTGCGATGTGCTGTGATTTTACTGGGTGTGGTGTGCTGTGATTTTACTGGGTGCAGTGTTCTGTGATTTTACTGGGTGTGGTGTGCTGTGATGTCACAGGGTGCGGTTTGCTGTGATTTTACTGCGCGTGGTGTGCTGTGATTTTACAGGGTGCGTTGTGCTGTGATGTCATTGGGTGCGGTGTGCTGTGATGTCACTGGGTGCGGTGTACTGTGATTTTACTGGGTGCGGTGTGCTGTGATTTTACTGGGTGTGGTGAGCTGTGATGTCACTGGGTGCGGTGTGCTGTGATTTTATTGGGTGTGGTGTGCTGTGATTTTATTGGGTGTGGTGTGCTGTGATATTACTGGGTGTGGTGTACTGTGATTTTACTGGGTGTGTTGTGCTGTGGTTTTACTGGGTGCGGTGTGCTGTGATGTCACTGGGTGCGGTGTGCTGTGATTTTACTGGGTGTGGTGTTCTGTGATTTTACTGGGTGTGGTGTGCTGTGATTTTAGTGGGTGCGGTTGTCTGTGATTTTATTGGATGTGGTTTGCTGTCATTTTACTGGGTGCAGTGTGTTGTGATGTCACTGGGTGCGGTGTGCTGTGATGTCACTGGGTGTGGTGTGCTGTGATGTTACTGGGTGTGGTGTGCTGTGATGTCACAGGGTGCGGTGTGCTGTGATTTTACTGGGTGCGGTGTGCTGTAATGTCACTGGGTGCGGTGTGCTGTGATGTCACTGGGTGCGGTGTGCTGAGATGTCACTGGGTGCGGTGTGCTGTGATTTTACTGGGTGCAGTGTGCTGTGATTTTCGTGGGTGCGGTGTGCTGTGCTGTCACTGGGTGCGGTGTGCTGTGATGTCACTGGGTGCGGTGTGCTGTGATGTCACTGGGTGCAGTGTGCTGTGATGTCACTGGGTGCGGTGTGCAGTGATGTCACTGGGTGCGGTGTGCTGTGATTTTACTGGGTGCGGTGTGCTGTGATGTCACTGGGTGTGATGTGCTGTGATGTCACTGGGTGCGGTGTGCTGTGATGTCACTGTGTGCGGTGTGCTCTGATGTCACTGGGTACGGGGTGCTGTGATGTCACTGGGTGCGGTGTGCTGTGATGTAACTCGTTGCGGTGTGCTGTGATGTCACTGGGTGCGGTGTGCTGTGATGTCACTGGGTGCGGTGTGCTGTGATTATACTGGGTGAGGTGTGCTGTGATGTTATTGTGTGCGGTGTGCTGTGATTGTACTGGGTGCGGTGTGCTGTGATGTTACTGGGTGCGCTGTGCTGTGATTTTATTGGGTGCGGTGTGCTGTGATGTCACTGGGTGTGGTGTGCTGTGATGTCACTGTGTGCGGTGTGCTGGGATGTCACTGGGTGTGGTGTGCTGTGATGTCACTGGGTGCGGTGTGCTGTGATGTCACAGGGTGCGGTGTGCTGTGATTTTACTGGGTGCGGTGTGCTGTGATGTCACTGGGTGCGGTGTGCTGTGATGTCACTGGGTGCGGTGTGCTGAGATGTCACTGGGTGCGGTGTGCTGTGTTTTTACTGGGTGCAGTGTGCTGTGATTTTCGTGGGTGCGGTGTGCTGTGCTGTCACTGGGTGCGGTGTGCTGTGATGTCACTGGGTGCGGTGTGCTGTGATGTCACTGGGTGCAGTGTGCTGTGATGTCACTGGGTGCGGTGTGCAGTGATGTCACTGGGTGCGGTGTGCTGTGATTTTACTGGGTGCGGTGTGCTGTGATGTCACTGGGTGTGATGCGCTGTGATGTCACTGGGTGCGGTGTGCTGTGATGTCACTGTGTGCGGTGTGCTCTGATGTCACTGGGTACGGGGTGCTGTGATGTCACTGGGTGCGGTGTGCTGTGATGTAACTGGTTGCGGTGTGCTGTGATGTCACTGGGTGCGGTGTGCTGTGATTATACTGGGTGCGGTGTGCTCTGATGTTATTGTGTGCGGTGTGCTGTGATTGTACTGGGTGCGGTGTGCTGTGATGTTACTGGGTGCGCTGTGCTGTGATTTTATTGGGTGCGGTGTGCTGTGATGTCACTGGGTGTGGTGTGCTGTGATGTCACTGTGTGCGGTGTGCTGGGATGTCACTGGGTGTGATGTGCTGTCATGTCACTGGGTGCAGTGTGCTGTGATGTCACTGTTTGTGGTGTGCTGTGATGTCACTGGGTGCGGTGTGCTGTGATGTCACTGGGTGTGGTATGCTGTGATGTCACTGTGTGCTTTGTGCTGTAATGTTACTGGGTGCGGAGTGCTGTAATGTCACTGGGTGCTGTTTGCTGTGATGTCACAGGTTACGGTGTGCTGTGATGTCACTGGGTGCGTTGTGCTGTGAAATTATTGGGTGTGGTGTGCTGTGATGTCACTGGTTGTGGTGTGCTGTGATGTCACTGGGTGCGGTGTGCTCTGATTTTACTGGGTGCGGTGTGCTGTGATTTTACTGGGTGTGGTGTGCTGTGATTTTACTGGGTGCAGTGTGCTGTGATTTTACTGGGTGTGGTGTGCTGTGATTTTACTGCGCGTGGTGTTCTGTGATTTTACAGGGTGCGTTGTGCTGTGATGTCACTGGGTGTGGTGTGCTGTGATGTCACTGGGTGCGGTATGCGTGTGTGGTGTGTTGTGATGTCACTGGGTGCGGTGTACTGTGATTTTATTGGGTGCAGTATGCTGTGATGTCATTGGGTGCGGTGTGCTGTGATGTCACTGGGTGCGCTGTGCTGTGATGTCACTGGGTGCGGTGTGCTGTGATGTATCTGGGTGCGGTGTGCTGTGATTTTACTGGGTGTGGTGTGCTGTGATTTTACTGGGTGCAGTGTGCTGTGATGTTAATGGGTTGCGGTGTGCTGTGATGTCACTGTGTGCGGTGTGCTGTGATGTCACTGGGTGCGGTGTGATGTTATTTTAATGGTTGCGGTGTGCTGTGATGTCACAGGGTGCGGTGTGCTGTGATTTTATTGGTTGCGGTGTGCTTTGATGTCACTGGGTGTGGTGTGCTGTGATTATACTGGGTGCGGTGTGCTGTGATGTCACTGGGTGTGGTGTGCTGTGATTTTACTGGGTGTGGTGTGCTGTGATGTCACTGGGTGTGGTGTACCGTGATGTCACGGGGTGCGTTGTTCTGTGATGTCACTGTGTGCGGTGTGCTGTGATGTCACGATGTGCTGTGTGCTGTGAAGTCACAGGGTGCTGTGTGCTGTGATTTTACTGGGTGTGGTGTGCTGTGATGTCACTGGGTGCGGTGTGCTGTGATGTCACTGGGTGCGGTGTGCTGAGATGTCACTTGGTGCGGTGTACTGTGATTTTACTGGGTGCAGTGTGCTGTGATTTTCGTGGGTGCGGCGAGCTGTGCTGTCACTGGGTGCAGTGTGCTGTGATGTCACTGGGTGCGGTGTGCTGTGATTTTACTGAGTGCGGTGTGCTGTGATGTCACTGGGTGTGATGTGCTGTGATGTCACTGGGTGCGGTGTGCTGTGATGTCACTGGGTGCGGTGTGCTGTGATGTCACTCGGGGCGTTGTGCTGTGATGTCACTGGGTCCGGTGTGCTGTGATGTCACTGGGTGCGTTGTGCTGTGATGTCACTGGGTGCGGTGTGCTGTGATTTTACTGGGTGCGGTGTGCTGTGATGTTATTGTGTACGGTGTGCTGTGATTGTACTGGATGCGGTGTGCTGTGATGTTACTGGGTGTGCTGTGCTATGATTTTATTGGGTGCATTGTGCTGTGATGTCACTAGTTGTGGTGTGCTGTGATGTCACTGGGTACGGTGTGCTGTGATTTTACTGGGTGCGATGTGCTGTGATTTTACTGGGTGTGGTGTGCTGTGATTTTACTGGGTGCAGTGTGCTGTGATGTCACTGGGTGTGGTGTGCTGTGATTTTACTGCGCGTGGTGTGCTCTGATTTTACAGGGTGCGTTGTGCTGTGATGTCACTGGGTGCGGTGTGCTGTGATGTCACTGGGTGCGGTGTGCTGTGATTTTACTGGGTGCGGTGTGCTGTGATTTTACTGGGTGTGGTGAGCTGTGATGTCACTGGGTGCGGTGTGCTGTGATTTTACTGGGTGTGGTGTGCTGTGATTTTATTGGGTGCGGTGTGCTGTGATTTCACTGGGTGCGGTGTGCTGTGATTTTATTGGGTGTGGTGTGCTGTGATTTTATTGGGTGTGGTGTGCTGTGATATTACTGGGTGTGGTGTGCTGTGATTTTACTGGGTGTGGTGTACTGTGATTTTACTGGGTGTGTTGTGCTGTGATTTTACTGGGTGCGGTGTGCTGTGATGTCACTGGGTGCGGTGTGCTGTGATTTTACTGGGTGTGGTGTTCTGTGATTTTACTGGGTGTGGGGTGCTGTGATTTTAGTGGGTGCGGTTGTCTGTGATTTTACTGGATGTGGTGTGCTGTCATTTTACTGGGTGCAGTGTGCTGTGATGTCACTGGGTGCGGTGTGCTGTGATGTCACTGGGTGTGGTGTGCTGTGATGTTACTGGGTGTGGTGTGCTGTGATGTCACAGGGTGCGGTGTGCTGTGATTTTACTGGGTGCGGTGGGGTGTGATGTCACTGGGTGCGGTGTGCTGTGATGTCACTGGGTGCGTTGTGCTGAGATGTCACTGGGTGCGGTGTGCTGTGATTTTACTGGGTGCAGTGTGCTGTGATTTTCGTGGGTGCGGTCTGCTGTGCTGTCACTGGGTGCGGTGTGCTGTGATGTCACTGGGTGCGGTGTGCTGTGATGTCACTGGGTGCGGTGTGCTGTGATGTCACTGGGTGCGGTGTGCAGTGATGTCACTGGGTGCTGTGTGCTGTGATTTTACTGGGTGCGGTGTGCTGTGATGTCACTGGGTGTGATGCGCTGTGATGTCACTGGGTGCGGTGTGCTGTGATGTCACTGTGTGCGGTGTGCTCTGATGTCACTGGGTACGGGGTGCTGTGATGTCACTGGGTGCGGTGTGCTGTGATGTAACTCGTTGCGGTGTGCTGTGATGTCACTGGGTGCGGTGTGCTGTGATGTCACTGGGTGCGGTGTGCTGTGATTTTACTGGGTGCGGTGGGGTGTGATGTCACTGGGTGCGGTGTGCTGTGATGTCACTGGGTGCGGTGTGCTGAGATGTCACTGGGTGCGGTGTGCTGTGATTTTACTGGGTGTGGTGTGCTGTGATTTTACTGGGTGCAGTGTGCTGTGATGTCACTGGGTGTGGTGTGCTGTGATTTTACTGCGCGTGGTGTGCTGTGATTTTACAGGGTGCGTTGTGCTGTGATGTCACTGGGTGCGGTGTGCTGTGATGTCACTGGGTGCGGTGTGCTGTTATTTTACTGGGTGCGGTGTGCTGTGATTTTACTGGGTGTGGTGAGCTGTGATGTCACTGGGTGCGGTGTGCTGTGATTTTACTGGGTGTGGTGTGCTGTGATTTTATTGGGTGCGGTGTGCTGTGATTTCACTGGGTGCGGTGTGCTGTGATTTTATTGGGTGTGGTGTGCTGTGATTTTATTGGGTGTGGTGTGCTGTGATATTACTGGGTGTGGTGTGCTGTGATTTTACTGGGTGTGGTGTACTGTGATTTTACTGGGTGTGTTGTGCTGTGATTTTACTGGGTGCGGTGTGCTGTGATGTCACTGGGTGCGGTGTGCTGTGATTTTACTGGGTGTGGTGTTCTGTGATTTTACTGGGTGTGGGGTGCTGTGATTTTAGTGGGTGCGGTTGTCTGTGATTTTACTGGATGTGGTGTGCTGTCATTTTACTGGGTGCAGTGTGCTGTGATGTCACTGGGTGCGGTGTGCTGTGATGTCACTGGGTGTGGTGTGCTGTGATGTTACTGGGTGTGGTGTGCTGTGATGTCACAGGGTGCGGTGTGCTGTGATTTTACTGGGTGCGGTGGGGTGTGATGTCACTGGGTGCGGTGTGCTGTGATGTCACTGGGTGCGTTGTGCTGAGATGTCACTGGGTGCGGTGTGCTGTGATTTTACTGGGTGCAGTGTGCTGTGATTTTCGTGGGTGCGGTCTGCTGTGCTGTCACTGGGTGCGGTGTGCTGTGATGTCACTGGGTGCGGTGTGCTGTGATGTCACTGGGTGCGGTGTGCTGTGATGTCACTGGGTGCGGTGTGCAGTGATGTCACTGGGTGCTGTGTGCTGTGATTTTACTGGGTGCGGTGTGCTGTGATGTCACTGGGTGTGATGCGCTGTGATGTCACTGGGTGCGGTGTGCTGTGATGTCACTGTGTGCGGTGTGCTCTGATGTCACTGGGTACGGGGTGCTGTGATGTCACTGGGTGCGGTGTGCTGTGATGTAACTCGTTGCGGTGTGCTGTGATGTCACTGGGTGCGGTGTGCTGTGATGTCACTGGGTGCGGTGTGCTGTGATTTTACTGGGTGCGGTGGGGTGTGATGTCACTGGGTGCGGTGTGCTGTGATGTCACTGGGTGCGGTGTGCTGAGATGTCACTGGGTGCGGTGTGCTGTGATTTTACTGGGTGCAGTGTGCTGTGATTTTCGTGGGTGCGGTCTGCTGTGCTGTCACTGGGTGCGGTGTGCTGTGATGTCACTGGGTGCGGTGTGCTGTGATGTCACTGGGTGCGGTGTGCTGTGATGTCACTGGGTGCGGTGTGCAGTGATGTCACTGGGTGCTGTGTGCTGTGATTTTACTGGGTGCGGTGTGCTGTGATGTCACTGTGTGTGATGTGCTGTGATGTCACTGGGTGCGGTGTGCTGTGATGTCACTGTGTGCGGTGTGCTCTGATGTCACTGGGTACGGGGTGCTGTGATGTCACTGGGTGCGGTGTGCTGTGATGTAACTCGTTGCGGTGTGCTGTGATGTCACTGGGTGCGGTGTGCTGTGATGTCACTGGGTGCGGTGTGCTGTGATTATACTGGGTGCGGTGTGCTGTGATGTTATTGTGTGCGGTGTGCTGTGATTGTACTGGGTGCGGTGTGCTGTGATGTTACTGGGTGCGCTGTGCTGTGATTTTATTGGGTGCGGTGTGCTGTGATGTCACTGGGTGTGGTGTGCTGTGATGTCACTCTGTGCGGTGTGCTGGGATGTCACTGGGTGTGATGTGCTGTCATGTCACTGGGTGCAGTGTGCTGTGATGTCACTGTGTGTGGTGTGCTGTGATGTCACTGGGTGCGGTGTGCTGTGATGTCACTGTTTGCGGTGAGATGTGATTTTACTTGGAGTGTTGTGCTGTGATGTCACTGTGTGCATTGTGCTGTGATGTCACTGGGTGTGGTGTGCTGTGATTTTACTGGGTGCGGTGTTCTGTGATGTCACTGGGTGCGGTGTGCTGTGATTTTACTGGGTGCGGTGTGCTGTGATGTCACTGGGTGTGGTATGCTGTGATGTCACTGTGTGCTTTGTGCTGTGATGTTACTGGGTGCGGTGTGCTGTAATGTCACTGGGTGCTGTTTGCTGTGATGTCACAGGTTACGGTGTGCTGTGATGTCACTGGGTGCGTTGTGCTGTGAAATTACTGGGTGTGGTGTGCTGTGATGTCACTGGTTGTGGTGTGCTGTGATGTCACTGGGTGCGGTGTGCTCTGATTTTACTGGGTGCGGTGTGCTGTGATTTTACTGGGTGTGGTGTGCTGTGATTTTACTGGGTGCAGTGTGCTGTGATTTTACTGGGTGTGGTGTGCTGTGATTTTACTGCGCGTGGTGTTCTGTGATTTTACAGGGAGCGTTGTGCTGTGATGTCACTGGGTGCGGTGTGCTGTGATGTCACTGGGTGCGGTATGCGTGTGTGGTGTGTTGTGATGTCACTGGGTGCGGTGTACTGTGATTTTATTGGGTGCAGTATGCTGTGATGTCATTGGGTGCGGTGTGCTGTGATGTCACTGGGTGCGGTGTGCTGTGATGTCACTGGGTGCGGTGTGCTGTGATGTCACTGGGTGCGGTGTGCAGTGATGTCACTGGGTGCGGTGTGCTGTGATTTTACTTGGTGCGGTGTGCTGTGATGTCACTGTGTGTGATGTGCTGTGATGTCACTGGGTGCGGTGTGCTGTGATGTCACTGTGTGCGGTGTGCTCTGATGTCACTGGGTACGGGGTGCTGTGATGTCACTGGGTGCGGTGTGCTGTGATGTAACTCGTTGCGGTGTGCTGTGATGTCACTGGGTGCGGTGTGCTGTGATGTCACAGGGTGCGGTGTGCTGTGATTATACTGGTTGCGGTGTGCTGTGATGTTATTGTGTGCGGTGTGCTGTGATTGTACTGGGTGCGGTGTGCTGTGATGTTACTGGGTGCGCTGTGCTGTGATTTTATTGGGTGCGGTGTGCTGTCATGTCACCTGGTGTGGTGTGCTGTGATGTCACTGTGTGCGGTGTGCTGTGATGTCACTGGGTGTGATGTGCTGTCATGTCACTGGGTGCAGTGTACTGTGATGTCACTGTGTGTGGTGTGCTGTGATGTCACTGGGTGCGGTGTGCTGTGATGTCACTGGTTGCGGTGAGATGTGATTTTACTTGGAGTGTTGTGCTGTGATGTCACTGTGTGCATTGTGCTGTGATGTCACTGGGTGTGGTGTGCTCTGATTTTACTGGGTGCGGTGTTCTGTGATGTCACTGGGTGCGGTGTGCTGTGATGTCACTGGGTGTGGTATGCTGTGATGTCACTGTGTGCTTTGTGCTGTGATGTTACTGGGTGCGCTGTGCTGTGATTTTATTGGGTGCGGTGTGCTGTGATGTCACTGGGTGTGGTGTGCTGTGATGTCACTGTGTGCGGTGTGCTGGGATGTCACTGGGTGTGATGTGCTGTCATGTCACTGGGTGCAGTGTGCTGTGATGTCACTGTTTGTGGTGTGCTGTGATGTCACTGGGTGCGGTGTGCTGTGATGTCACTGGGTGTGGTATGCTGTGATGTCACTGTGTGCTTTGTGCTGTAATGTTACTGGGTGCGGAGTGCTGTAATGTCACTGGGTGCTGTTTGCTGTGATGTCACAGGTTACGGTGTGCTGTGATGTCACTGGGTGCGTTGTGCTGTGAAATTATTGGGTGTGGTGTGCTGTGATGTCACTGGTTGTGGTGTGCTGTGATGTCACTGGGTGCGGTGTGCTCTGATTTTACTGGGTGCGGTGTGCTGTGATTTTACTGGGTGTGGTGTGCTGTGATTTTACTGGGTGCAGTGTGCTGTGATTTTACTGGGTGTGGTGTGCTGTGATTTTACTGCGCGTGGTGTTCTGTGATTTTACAGGGTGCGTTGTGCTGTGATGTCACTGGGTGTGGTGTGCTGTGATGTCACTGGGTGCGGTATGCGTGTGTGGTGTGTTGTGATGTCACTGGGTGCGGTGTACTGTGATTTTATTGGGTGCAGTATGCTGTGATGTCATTGGGTGCGGTGTGCTGTGATGTCACTGGGTGCGCTGTGCTGTGATGTCACTGGGTGCGGTGTGCTGTGATGTATCTGGGTGCGGTGTGCTGTGATTTTACTGGGTGTGGTGTGCTGTGATTTTACTGGGTGCAGTGTGCTGTGATGTTAATGGGTTGCGGTGTGCTGTGATGTCACTGTGTGCGGTGTGCTGTGATGTCACTGGGTGCGGTGTGATGTTATTTTAATGGTTGCGGTGTGCTGTGATGTCACAGGGTGCGGTGTGCTGTGATTTTATTGGTTGCGGTGTGCTTTGATGTCACTGGGTGTGGTGTGCTGTGATTATACTGGGTGCGGTGTGCTGTGATGTCACTGGGTGTGGTGTGCTGTGATTTTACTGGGTGTGGTGTGCTGTGATGTCACTGGGTGTGGTGTACCGTGATGTCACGGGGTGCGTTGTTCTGTGATGTCACTGGGTGCGGTGTGCTGTGATGTCACGATGTGCTGTGTGCTGTGAAGTCACAGGGTGCTGTGTGCTGTGATTTTACTGGGTGTGGTGTGCTGTGATGTCACTGGGTGCGGTGTGCTGTGATGTCACTGGGTGCGGTGTGCTGAGATGTCACTTGGTGCGGTGTACTGTGATTTTACTGGGTGCAGTGTGCTGTGATTTTCGTGGGTGCGGCGAGCTGTGCTGTCACTGGGTGCAGTGTGCTGTGATGTCACTGGGTGCGGTGTGCTGTGATTTTACTGAGTGCGGTGTGCTGTGATGTCACTGGGTGTGATGTGCTGTGATGTCACTGGGTGCGGTGTGCTGTGATGTCACTGGGTGCGGTGTGCTGTGATGTCACTCGGGGCGTTGTGCTGTGATGTCACTGGGTGCGGTGTGCTGTGATTTTACTGGGTGCGGTGTGCTGTGATGTTATTGTGTACGGTGTGCTGTGATTGTACTGGATGCGGTGTGCTGTGATGTTACTGGGTGTGCTGTGCTATGATTTTATTGGGTGCATTGTGCTGTGATGTCACTAGTTGTGGTGTGCTGTGATGTCACTGGGTACGGTGTGCTGTGATTTTACTGGGTGCGATGTGCTGTGATTTTACTGGGTGTGGTGTGCTGTGATTTTACTGGGTGCAGTGTGCTGTGATGTCACTGGGTGTGGTGTGCTGTGATTTTACTGCGCGTGGTGTGCTCTGATTTTACAGGGTGCGTTGTGCTGTGATGTCACTGGGTGCGGTGTGCTGTGATGTCACTGGGTGCGGTGTGCTGTGATTTTACTGGGTGCGGTGTGCTGTGATTTTACTGGGTGTGGTGAGCTGTGATGTCACTGGGTGCGGTGTGCTGTGATTTTACTGGGTGTGGTGTGCTGTGATTTTATTGGGTGCGGTGTGCTGTGATTTCACTGGGTGCGGTGTGCTGTGATTTTATTGGGTGTGGTGTGCTGTGATTTTATTGGGTGTGGTGTGCTGTGATATTACTGGGTGTGGTGTGCTGTGATTTTACTGGGTGTGGTGTACTGTGATTTTACTGGGTGTGTTGTGCTGTGATTTTACTGGGTGCGGTGTGCTGTGATGTCACTGGGTGCGGTGTGCTGTGATTTTACTGGGTGTGGTGTTCTGTGATTTTACTGGGTGTGGGGTGCTGTGATTTTAGTGGGTGCGGTTGTCTGTGATTTTACTGGATGTGGTGTGCTGTCATTTTACTGGGTGCAGTGTGCTGTGATGTCACTGGGTGCGGTGTGCTGTGATGTCACTGGGTGTGGTGTGCTGTGATGTTACTGGGTGTGGTGTGCTGTGATGTCACAGGGTGCGGTGTGCTGTGATGTCACTGGGTGCGTTGTGCTGAGATGTCACTGGGTGCGGTGTGCTGTGATTTTACTGGGTGCAGTGTGCTGTGATTTTCGTGGGTGCGGTCTGCTGTGCTGTCACTGGGTGCGGTGTGCTGTGATGTCACTGGGTGCGGTGTGCTGTGATGTCACTGGGTGCGGTGTGCTGTGATGTCACTGGGTGCGGT
Organism: Cetorhinus maximus; assembly: GCF_964194155.1. NCBI lineage: Eukaryota > Metazoa > Chordata > Chondrichthyes > Lamniformes > Cetorhinidae > Cetorhinus > Cetorhinus maximus. Next base: position 110,002 of record NW_027596821.1, read on the forward strand.
GTGCAGTGATGTCACTGGGTGCTGTGTGCTGTGATTTTACTGGGTGCGGTGTGCTGTGATGTCACTGGGTGTCATGCGCTGTGATGTCACTGGGTGCGGTGTGCTGTGATGTCACTGTGTGCGGTGTGCTCTGATGTCACTGGGTACGGGGTGCTGTGATGTCACTGGGTGCGGTGTGCTGTGATGTAACTCGTTGCGGTGTGCTGTGATGTCACTGGGTGCGGTGTGCTGTGATGTCACTGGGTGCGGTGTGCTGTGATTTTACTGGGTGCGGTGGGGTGTGATGTCACTGGGTGCGGTGTGCTGTGATGTCACTGGGTGCGGTGTGCTGAGATGTCACTGGGTGCGGTGTGCTGTGATTTTACTGGGTGTGGTGTGCTGTGATTTTACTGGGTGCAGTGTGCTGTGATGTCACTGGGTGTGGTGTGCTGTGATTTTACTGCGCGTGGTGTGCTGTGATTTTACAGGGTGCGTTGTGCTGTGATGTCACTGGGTGCGGTGTGCTGTGATGTCACTGGGTGCGGTGTGCTGTTATTTTACTGGGTGCGGTGTGCTGTGATTTTACTGGGTGTGGTGAGCTGTGATGTCACTGGGTGCGGTGTGCTGTGATTTTACTGGGTGTGGTGTGCTGTGATTTTATTGGGTGCGGTGTGCTGTGATTTCACTGGGTGCGGTGTGCTGTGATTTTATTGGGTGTGGTGTGCTGTGATTTTATTGGGTGTGGTGTGCTGTGATATTACTGGGTGTGGTGTGCTGTGATTTTACTGGGTGTGGTGTACTGTGATTTTACTGGGTGTGTTGTGCTGTGATTTTACTGGGTGCGGTGTGCTGTGATGTCACTGGGTGCGGTGTGCTGTGATTTTACTGGGTGTGGTGTTCTGTGATTTTACTGGGTGTGGGGTGCTGTGATTTTAGTGGGTGCGGTTGTCTGTGATTTTACTGGATGTGGTGTGCTGTCATTTTACTGGGTGCAGTGTGCTGTGATGTCACTGGGTGCGGTGTGCTGTGATGTCACTGGGTGTGGTGTGCTGTGATGTTACTGGGTGTGGTGTGCTGTGATGTCACAGGGTGCGGTGTGCTGTGATTTTACTGGGTGCGGTGGGGTGTGATGTCACTGGGTGCGGTGTGCTGTGATGTCACTGGGTGCGTTGTGCTGAGATGTCACTGGGTGCGGTGTGCTGTGATTTTACTGGGTGCAGTGTGCTGTGATTTTCGTGGGTGCGGTCTGCTGTGCTGTCACTGGGTGCGGTGTACTGTGATGTCACTGGGTGCGGTGTGCTGTGATGTCACTGGGTGCGGTGTGCTGTGATGTCACTGGGTGCGGTGTGCAGTGATGTCACTGGGTGCTGTGTGCTGTGATTTTACTGGGTGCGGTGTGCTGTGATGTCACTGGGTGTGATGCGCTGTGATGTCACTGGGTGCGGTGTGCTGTGATGTCACTGTGTGCGGTGTGCTCTGATGTCACTGGGTACGGGGTGCTGTGATGTCACTGGGTGCGGTGTGCTGTGATGTAACTCGTTGCGGTGTGCTGTGATGTCACTGGGTGCGGTGTGCTGTGATGTCACTGGGTGCGGTGTGCTGTGATTTTACTGGGTGCGGTGGGGTGTGATGTCACTGGGTGCGGTGTGCTGTGATGTCACTGGGTGCGGTGTGCTGAGATGTCACTGGGTGCGGTGTGCTGTGATTTTACTGGGTGCAGTGTGCTGTGATTTTCGTGGGTGCGGTCTGCTGTGCTGTCACTGGGTGCGGTGTGCTGTGATGTCACTGGGTGCGGTGTGCTGTGATGTCACTGGTTGCGGTGTGCTGTGATGTCACTGTGTGCGGTGTGCAGTGATGTCACTGGGTGCTGTGTGCTGTGATTTTACTGGGTGCGGTGTGCTGTGATGTCACTGTGTGTGATGTGCTGTGATGTCACTGGGTGCGGTGTGCTGTGATGTCACTGTGTGCGGTGTGCTCTGATGTCACTGGGTACGGGGTGCTGTGATGTCACTGGGTGCGGTGTGCTGTGATGTAACTCGTTGCGGTGTGCTGTGATGTCACTGGGTGCGGTGTGCTGTGATGTCACTGGGTGCGGTGTGCTGTGATTATACTGGGTGCGGTGTGCTGTGATGTTATTGTGTGCGGTGTGCTGTGATTGTACTGGGTGCGGTGTGCTGTGATGTTACTGGGTGCGCTGTGCTGTGATTTTATTGGGTGCGGTGTGCTGTGATGTCACTGGGTGTGGTGTGCTGTGATGTCACTCTGTGCGGTGTGCTGGGATGTCACTGGGTGTGATGTGCTGTCATGTCACTGGGTGCAGTGTGCTGTGATGTCACTGTGTGTGGTGTGCTGTGATGTCACTGGGTGCGGTGTGCTGTGATGTCACTGTTTGCGGTGAGATGTGATTTTACTTGGAGTGTTGTGCTGTGATGTCACTGTGTGCATTGTGCTGTGATGTCACTGGGTGTGGTGTGCTGTGATTTTACTGGGTGCGGTGTTCTGTGATGTCACTGGGTGCGGTGTGCTGTGATTTTACTGGGTGCGGTGTGCTGTGATGTCACTGGGTGTGGTATGCTGTGATGTCACTGTGTGCTTTGTGCTGTGATGTTACTGGGTGCGGTGTGCTGTAATGTCACTGGGTGCTGTTTGCTGTGATGTCACAGGTTACGGTGTGCTGTGATGTCACTGGGTGCGTTGTGCTGTGAAATTACTGGGTGTGGTGTGCTGTGATGTCACTGGTTGTGGTGTGCTGTGATGTCACTGGGTGCGGTGTGCTCTGATTTTACTGGGTGCGGTGTGCTGTGATTTTACTGGGTGTGGTGTGCTGTGATTTTACTGGGTGCAGTGTGCTGTGATTTTACTGGGTGTGGTGTGCTGTGATTTTACTGCGCGTGGTGTTCTGTGATTTTACAGGGAGCGTTGTGCTGTGATGTCACTGGGTGCGGTGTGCTGTGATGTCACTGGGTGCGGTATGCGTGTGTGGTGTGTTGTGATGTCACTGGGTGCGGTGTACTGTGATTTTATTGGGTGCAGTATGCTGTGATGTCATTGGGTGCGGTGTGCTGTGATGTCACTGGGTGCGGTGTGCTGTGATGTCACTGGGTGCGGTGTGCTGTGATGTCACTGGGTGCGGTGTGCAGTGATGTCACTGGGTGCGGTGTGCTGTGATTTTACTGGGTGCGGTGTGCTGTGATGTCACTGTGTGTGATGTGCTGTGATGTCACTGGGTGCGGTGTGCTGTGATGTCACTGTGTGCGGTGTGCTCTGATGTCACTGGGTACGGGGTGCTGTGATGTCACTGGGTGCGGTGTGCTGTGATGTAACTCGTTGCGGTGTGCTGTGATGTCACTGGGTGCGGTGTGCTGTGATGTCACAGGGTGCGGTGTGCTGTGATTATACTGGTTGCGGTGTGCTGTGATGTTATTGTGTGCGGTGTGCTGTGATTGTACTGGGTGCGGTGTGCTGTGATGTTACTGGGTGCGCTGTGCTGTGATTTTATTGGGTGCGGTGTGCTGTCATGTCACCTGGTGTGGTGTGCTGTGATGTCACTGTGTGCGGTGTGCTGTGATGTCACTGGGTGTGATGTGCTGTCATGTCACTGGGTGCAGTGTACTGTGATGTCACTGTGTGTGGTGTGCTGTGATGTCACTGGGTGCGGTGTGCTGTGATGTCACTGGTTGCGGTGAGATGTGATTTTACTTGGAGTGTTGTGCTGTGATGTCACTGTGTGCATTGTGCTGTGATGTCACTGGGTGTGGTGTGCTCTGATTTTACTGGGTGCGGTGTTCTGTGATGTCACTGGGTGCGGTGTGCTGTGATGTCACTGGGTGTGGTATGCTGTGATGTCACTGTGTGCTTTGTGCTGTGATGTTACTGGGTGCGGTGTGCTGTAATGTCACTGGGTGCTGTTTGCTGTGATGTCACAGGTTACGGTGTGCTGTGATGTCACTGGGTACGGTGTGCTGTGAAATTACTGGGTGTGGTGTGCTGTGATGTCACTGGTTGTGGTGTGCTGTGATGTCACTGGGTGCGGTGTGCTCTGATTTTACTGGGTGCGGTGTGCTGTGATTTTACTGGGTGTGGTGTGCTGTGATTTTACTGGGTGCAGTGTGCTGTGATTTTACTGGGTGTGGTGTGCTGTGATTTTACTGCGCGTGGTGTGCTGTGATTTTACAGGGTGCGTTGTGCTGTGATGTCACTGGGTGCGGTGTGCTGTGATGTCACTGGGTGCGGTATGCGTGTGTGGTGTGTTGTGATGTCACTGGGTGCGGTGTACTGTGATTTTATTGGGTGCAGTATGCTGTGATGTCATTGGGTGCGGTGTGCTGTGATGTCACTGGGTGCGGTGTGCTGTGATGTCACTGGGTGCGGTGTACTGTGATGTATCTGGGTGCGGTGTGCTGTGATTTTACTGGGTGTGGTGTGCTGTGATTTTACTGGGTGCAGTGTGCTGTGATGTTACTGGGTTGCGGTGTGCTGTGATGTCACTGTGTGCAGTGTGCTGTGATGTCACTGGGTGCGGTGTGATGTTATTTTAATGGTTGCGGTGTGCTGTGATGTCACTGGGTGCGGTGTGCTGTGATATCACTGGGTGCGGTGTGTTGTGATTTTATTGGGTGCGGTGTTCTGTGATGTCACAGGGTGCGGTGTGCTGTGATTTTACTGGGTGCGCTGTACTGTGATGTCACTGGGTGCAGTATGCTGCGATGTCACTGGGTGTGGTGTGCTGTGATGTCACAGGTTGCGGTGTGCTGTGATTTTACTGGTTGCGGTGTGCTGTGATGTCACTGGGTGTGGTGTGCTGTGATTTTACTGGGTGCGGTGTGCTGTGATGTCACTGGGTGTGGTGTGCTGTGATTTTACTGGGTGTGGTGTGCTGTGATGTCACTGGGTGTGGTGTGCTGTGATGTCACTGTGTGCGGTGTGCTGGGATGTCACTGGGTGTGATGTGCTGTCATGTCACTGGGTGCAGTGTGCTGTGATGTCACGATGTGCTGTGTGCTGTGAAGTCACAGGGTGCTGTGTGCTGTGATTTTACTGGGTGCGGTTTGCTGTGATGTCACTGGGTGCGGTGTGCTGTGATGTCACTGGGTGCGGTGTGCTGAGATTTCACTGGGTGCGGTGTACTGTGATTTTACTGGGTGCAGTGTGCTGTGATTTTCGTGGGTGCGGCGAGCTGTGCTGTCACTGGGTGCAGTGTGCTGTGATGTCACTGGGTGCGGTGTGCTGTGATGTCACTGGCTGCGGTGTGCTGTGATGTCACTGGGTGCGGTGTGCAGTGATGTCACTGGGTGCGGTGTGCTGTGATTTTACTGGGTGCGGTGTGCTGTGATGTCACTGGGTGTGATGTGCTGTGATGTCACTGGGTGCGGTGTGCTGTGATGTCACTGGGTGCGGTGTGCTGTGATGTCACTCGGGGCGTTGTGCTGTGATGTCACTGGGTCCGGTGTGCTGTGATGTCACTGGGTGCGGTGTGCTGTGATGTCACTGGGTGCGGTGTGCTGTGATTTTACTGGGTGCGGTGTGCTGTGATGTTATTGTGTACGGTGTGCTGTGATTGTACTGGGTGCGGTGTGCTGTGATGTTACTGGGTGCGCTGTGCTGTGATTTTATTGCGTGCATTGTGCTGTGATGTTACTGGGTGCGGTGTGCTGTGATGTCACTTTGTGCGGTGTGCTGGGATGTCACTGGGTGTGATGTGCTGAGATGTCACTTGGTGCGGTGTACTGTGATTTTACTGGGTGCAGTGTGCTGTGATTTTCGTGGGTGCGGCGAGCTGTGCTGTCGCTGGGTGCAGTGTGCTGTGATGTCACTGGGTGCGGTGTGCTGTGATGTCACTGGCTGCGGTGTGCTGTGATGTCACTGGGTGCGGTTTGCAGTGATGTCACTCGGTGCGGTGTGCTGTGATTTTTCTGGGTGCGGTGTGCTGTGATTTTTCTGGGTGCGGTGTGCTGTGATGTCACTGGGTGTGATGTGCTGTGATGTCACTGGGTGCGGTGTGCTGTGATGTCACTGGGTGCGGTGTGCTGTGATGTCACTCGGGGCGTTGTGCTGTGATGTCACTGGGTCCGGTGTGCTGTGATGTCACTGGGTGCGGTGTGCTGTGATGTCACTGGGTGCGGTGTGCTGTGATTTTACTGGGTGCGGTGTGCTGTGATGTTATTGTGTACGGTGTGCTGTGATTGTACTGGGTGCGGTGTGCTGTGATGTTACTGGGTGCGCTGTGCTGTGATTTTATTGGGTGCATTGTGCTGTGATGTCACTAGTTGTGGTGTGCTGTGATGTCATTGGGTACGGTGTGCTGTGATTTTACTGGGTGCGATGTGCTGTGATTTTACTGGGTGTGGTGTGCTGTGATTTTACTGGGTGCAGTGTGCTGTGATGTCACTGGGTGCGGTGTGCTGTGATTTTACTGCGCGTGGTGTGCTGTGATTTTACAGGGTGCGTTGTGCTGTGATGTCACTGGGTGCGGTGTGCTGTGATGTCACTGGGTGCGGTGTGCTGTGATTTTACTGGGTGCGGTGTGCTGTGATTTTACTGGGTGTGGTGAGCTGTGATGTCACTGGGTGCGGTGTGCTGTGATTTTACTGGGTTTGGTGTGCTGTGATTTTACTGGGTGCGGTGTGCTGTGATTTTACTGGGTGTGGTGTTCTGTGATTTTACTGGGTGTGGGGTGCTGTGATTTTAGTGGGTGCGGTTGTCTGTGATTTTACTGGATGTGGTGTGCTGTCATTTTACTGGGTGCAGTGTGCTGTGATGTCACTGGGTGCGGTGTGCTGTGATGTCACTGGGTGTGGTGTGCTGTGATGTTACTGGGTGTGGTGTGCTGTGATGTCACAGGGTGCCGTGTGCGGTGATTTTACTGGGTGCGGTGGGGTGTGATGTCACTGGGTGCGGTGTGCTGTGATGTCACTGGGTGCGGTGTGCTGAGATGTCACTGGTTGCGGTGTGCTGTGATTTTACTGGGTGCAGTGTGCTGTGATTTTCGTGGGTGCGGTGTGCTGTGCTGTCACTGGGTGCGGTGTGCTGTGATGTCACTGGGTGCGGTGTGCTGTGATGTCACTGGGTGCGGTGTGCTGTGATGTCACTGGGTGCGGTGTGCAGTGATGTCACTGGGTGCGGTGTGCTGTGATTTTACTGGGTGCGGTGTGCTGTGATGTCACTGTGTGTGATGTGCTGTGATGTCACTGGGTGCGGTGTGCTGTGATGTCACTGTGTGCGGTGTGCTCTGATGTCACTGGGTACGGGGTGCTGTGATGTCACTGGGTGCGGTGTGCTGTGATGTAACTGGTTGCGGTGTGCTGTGATGTCACTGGGTGCGGTGTGCTGTGATGTCACTGGGTGCGGTGTGCTGTGATTATACTGGGTGCGGTGTGCTGTGATGTTATTGTGTGCGGTGTGCTGTGATTGTACTGGGTGCGGTGTGCTGTGATGTCACTGGGTGTGGTGTGCTGTGATGTCACTGTGTGCGGTGTGCTGGGATGTCACTGGGTGTGATGTGCTGTCATGTCACTGGGTGCAGTGTGCTGTGATGTCATTGTGTGTGGTGTGCTGTGATGTCACTGGGTGCGGTGTGCTGTGATGTCACTGGTTGCGGTGAGATGTGATTTTACTTGGAGTGTTGTGCTGTGATGTCACTGTGTACATTGTGCTGTGATATCACTGGGTGTGGTGTGCTCTGATTTTACTGGTTGCGGTGTTCTGTGATGTCACTGGGTGCGGTGTGCTGTGATTTTACTGGGTGCGGTGTGCTGTGATGTCACTGGGTGTGGTATGCTGTGATGTCACTGTGTGCTTTGTGCTGTGATGTTACTGGGTGCGGTGTGCTGTAATGTCACTGGGTGCTGTTTGCTGTGATGTCACAGGTTACGGTGTGCTGTGATGTCACTGGGTGCGGTGTGCTGTGAAATTACTGGGTGTGGTGTGCTGTGATGTCACTGGTTGTGGTGTGCTGTGATGTCACTGGGTGCGGTGTGCTCTGATTTTACTGGGTGCGGTGTGCTGTGATTTTACTGGGTGTGGTGTGCTGTGATTTTACTGGGTGCAGTGTGCTGTGATTTTACTTGGTGTGGTGTGCTGTGATTTTACTACGCGTGGTGTGCTGTGATTTTACAGGGTGCGTTGTGCTGTGATGTCACTGGGTGCGGTGTGCTGTGATGTCACTGGGTGCGGTATGCGTGTGTGGTGTGTTGTGATGTCACTGGGTGCGGTGTACTGTGATTTTATTGGGTGCAGTATGCTGTGATGTCATTGGGTGCGGTGTGCTGTGATGTCACTGGGTGCGGTGTGCTGTGATGTCACTGGGTGCGGTGTGCTGTGATGTATCTGTGTGCGGTGTGCTGTGATTTTACTGGGTGTGGTGTGCTGTGATTTTACTGGGTGCGCTGTGCTGTGATGTCACTGGGTGCAGTATGCTGCGATGTCACTGGGTGTGGTGTGCTGTGATGTCACAGGTTGCGGTGTGCTGTGATTATACTGGTTGCGGTGTGCTGTGATGTCACTGGTTGTGGTGTGCTGTGATTTTACTGGGTGCGGTGTGCTGTGATGTCACTGGGTGTGGTGTGCTGTGATTTTACTGGGTGTGGTGTGCTGTGATGTCACTGGGTGTGGTGTACCGTGATGTCACTGGGTGCGTTGTTCTGTGATGTCACTGGGTGCAGTGTGCTGTGATGTCACGATGTGCTGTGTGCTGTGAAGTCACAGGGTGCTGTGTGCTGTGATTTTACTGGGTGCGGTGTGCTGTGATGTCACAGGGTGCTGTGTGCTGTGATTTTACTGGGTGCGGTTTGCTGTGATGTCACTGGGTGCGGTGTGCTGTGATGTCACTGGGTGCGGTGTGCTGAGATTTCACTGGGTGCGGTGTACTGTGATTTTACTCGGTGCAGTGTGCTGTGATTTTCGTGGGTGCGGCGAGCTGTGCTGTCACTGGGTGCAGTGTGCTGTGATGTCACTGGGTGCGGTGTGCTGTGATGTCACTGGCTGCGGTGTGCTGTGATGTCACTGGATGCGGTGTGCAGTGATGTCACTGTGTGCGGTGTGCTGTGATTTTACTGGGTGCGGTGTGCTGTGATGTCACTGGGTGTGATGTGCTGTGATGTCACTGGGTGCGGTGTGCTGTGATGTCACTGGGTGCGGTGTGCTGTGATGTCACTCGGGGCGTTGTGCTGTGATGTCACTGGGTCCGGTGTGATGTGATGTCACTGGGTGCGGTGTGCTGTGATGTCACTGGGTGCGGTGTGCTGTGATTTTACTGGGTGCGGTGTGCTGTGATGTTATTGTGTACGGTGTGCTGTGATTGTACTGGGTGCGGTGTGCTGTGATGTTACTGGGTGCGCTGTGCTGTGATGTCACTTTGTGCGGTGTGCTGGGATGTCACTGGGTGTGATGTGCTGTGATGTCACTGGGTGCGGTGTGCTGTGATGTCACTGGGTGTGGTGTGCTGTGATGTCACTGGGTGCAGTGTGCTGTGAGTTCACTGGGTGCGGTGAGATGTGATTTTACTTGGAGTTTTGTGCTGTGATGTCACTGGGTGCGGTGTGCTGTGATGTCACTGGGTGTGGTGTGCTCTGATTTTATTGGGTGTGTTGTGCTGTGATTTTATTGGGTGCGGTGTGCTCTGATGTCACTGGGTGCGGTGTGCTGTGATGTCTCTGGGTGCCGTGTCCTTTGATTTTTTTGTGTGCGGTGTGCTGTGATGTCACTGGGTGCGGTGTGCTGTGATGTCACTGGGTGCAGTGTGCTGTGATGTCACTGGGTGTGGTGTGCTGTGATTTTACTGGGTGCGGTGTGCTGTGATGTCACTGGGTGCTTTGTGCTGTGATGACACTGGGTGCGGTGTGTTGTGATTTTATTGGGTGCGGTGTGCTGTGATGTCACTGGGTGCGGTGTGCTGTGATGTCACTGGGTGAGGTGTGCTGTGATGTCACTGGGTCGGTGTGCTGTGATGTCACTGGTTGCGGTGTGCTGTGATGTCCCTGGATGCGTTGTGCTGTGATTTTACTGGGTGCAGTGTGCTGTGATTTTGCTGGATGCGGTCTGCTGTGATTTTACTGTCTGCGGTGTGCTGTGATTTTACTGGGTTCAGTGTGCTGTGATTTTGCTGGATGTGGTGTGCTGTGATTTTACTGGGTGCAGTGTGCTGTGATTTTACTGGGTGCAGTGTGCTGTGATTTTACTGGGTGCGGTGTGCTGTGATGTCACTGGGTGCGGTGTGCTGTGATGTCACTGGGTGCGGTGTGCTTTTATGTCACTGGGTGCGGTGTGCTGTGATTTTACTGGGTGCGGTGTGCTGTGATGTCACTGGGTGCGGTGTGCTGTGATGTCACTGGGTGCAGTGTGCTATGATATCACTGGGTGCTGTGTGCTGTGATGTCACTGGGTGCGGTGTGCTGTGATATCACTGGATGCGGTGTGCTGTGATGTCACTGGGTGCGGTGCGCTGTGATTTTACTGGGTGCGGTGTGCTGTGATGTCACTGGGTGCGGTGTGCTGTAATGTCACTGGGTGCGGTGTGCTGTGATGTCACTGGCTCCGGTGTTCTTTGATGTCACTGGGTGCGGTGTGCTGTGATGTCACTGAGTGCGGTGTGCTGTGATTTTACTGGGTGCGGTGTGCTGCGATGTCACTGCGTGCATTGTGCTGTGATGTCACTGGGTGCGTTGTGCTGTGATGGCACTGGGTGCGGTGTGCTGTGATGTCACTGGGTGCGGTTTTCTGTGATGTCACTGGGTGCTGTGTGCTGTGATGTCACTGGGTGTGGTGTGCTGTGATATCACTGGGTGTCGTGTGCTGTGATGTCACTGGGTGCCGTTTGCTGTGATTTTACTGGGTGCGTTGTGCTGTGATGTCACTGGGTGCGTTGTGCTGTGATGTCACTGGGTGTGTTGTGCTGTGATTTTACTGGGTGTGGTGTGCTGTGATGTCACTCGGTGCGGTGTGCTGTGATGTCACTGGGTGCGGTGTGCTGTGATTTTACTGGGTGCGTTGTGCTGTGATTTCACTGGGTGTGGTGTGCTGTGATTTTACTGGGTGTGGTGTGCTGTGATGTCACTGGCTGCTTTGTGCTGTGATTTTACTAGGAGCGTTTTGCTGTGATGTCACTGGGTGTGGTGTGCTGTGATTTTACTGGGTGCGTTGTCCTGTGATGTCACTGGGTGCGTTGTGCTGTGATGTCACTGGGTGTGGTGTGCTGTGATTTTACTGGGTGTGTTGTGCTGTGATGTCACTTGGTGCGGTGTGCTGTGATTTTACTGGGTGCGGTGTGCTGTGACTTCACTGGGTGTGGTGTGCTGTGATTTTACTGGGTGTGGTGATCTGTGATATTACTGGGTGTGGTGTGCTGTGATTTTACTGGGTGCGGTGTACTGTGATTTTACTGGGTGTTGTGTGCTGTGATTTTACTGGGTGCGGTGTGCCGTGATGTCACTGGGTGCGGTGTGCTGTGATTTTACTGGGTGTGGTGTGCTGTGATTTTACTGGGTGCGGTGTGCTGTGATGTCACTGGGTGCGGTGTGCTGTGATGTCACTGGGTGCGGTGTGCTGTGATTTTACTGGGTGCGGTGTGCTGTGATTTTTTTGGGTGCGGTGTGCTGTGATTTTACTCGTTGCGGTGTGCTGTGATGTCACTGGCTGCGGAGTGCTGTGATTTTACTGGGTGCGGTGTCCTGTGATGTCACTGGGTGCGGTGTGCTGTGATTTTACTGGGTGCGGTGTGCTGTGCTGTCACTGGGTGCCGTGTGCTGTGATTTTACTGGTTGCGGTGTGCTGTGATTTTACTGGGTGCGGTGTGCTGTGATTTTACTGGGTGCGGTGTGCTGTGATTTTATTGGGTGCGGTGTGCTGTGATTTTACTGGGTGCAGTGTGCTGTGATTTTATTGGTTGCAGTGTGCTGTGATTTTACTGGGTGCGGTGTACTGTGATGTTACTGGGTGCGGTGTGCTGTGATTTTACTGGGTGTGGTGTGCTGTGATGTCACTGTGTGCATTGTGCTGAGATGTCACTGGGTGCTGTGTGCTATGATTTTATTGGGCTCGGTGTGCGGTGATTTTACTGGGCGCTGTGTAATGGGATTTTACTGGGTGAGGTAAATAATGTCGAAATGGCAGGGTGCTGATTGAGAAAGTGCAAAATGATAAGAAAGAAACTGTCCTAAACTAACTGGACAGAAAATTTAACAGACAAGACTGCGTCAGTAATGGAAAATCTTCAAATATAAGATGAATGGAGTACAACATAAATATACTCCCATCAACTAAAAAGCATTTCCATCAAAACAAAGAATTCTGTGGATAAAGAGAGATTGGGCATGATTTTCTCCTTGTTGGGTGGGCACAGCGGGCGGGCTGCAGGCCCCGACCAAGATTTCACACTGGCTGACATTGGCCGAGCTGGGGTGGGGGTGGGGGTGGGGCCCTGTCGGCCGCCGGGCCCAATGCCAACCCTAAAAACAGCCTAGTGAGCCCCTGAAAAGTTGCCAGGGAAGGACGCCTGTCTGCCATTATAATGATGGATCCGAGTGCGGCTGCAAACGACAGTTGGGAGGGCAGATCGGGCGGGCACTTGGCCCCCCGCCTTTTCTGATGAGTGCCTTGCTGTCCTCCTGGAGGAGGTGGCTGCCAGGAGGGATACCCTTGTCCCCAGAGATGGCAGGAGGAGGCCACCGCACCTCACCAAGAGGACGAGGGAGGAGGTGGCAGCCCAGGTGAGCAGCCATGATGTGGTGGGGCACACATGGGTGCAGTGCCGGAAGTGCTTCAATGATGTGCTGCGTTCAGGAAAGGGTGAGTACCGTGTTGGCATGGGTCAGTGTGCATAAGTGTTAAGGTTTGGCCGTCCCCCACATTGACCTCATGGATGTTAGAGTCTGAATGCTAACTGTCAATCACGCTGGAGGTGGCCAAGAGGGTGAGCCCTGGCTGCTTGGTCTGTGAGTCTAGCAGCTCAAGGGCCATGACTCAGATGTGCCCTGGGAGGTGCTCCTCAGCTGGGGTTGGCCAGGCTGCAATGGTGCCACAGGTAAAGAGTGGACTAATCAATGCTCCTTTCAGGAGAAGCTGAGCCAAAACCAAGCCAAGAGGCCACGTACAGGCGGAGGCCCATCCAACCTGCTGCTGCTTTCCTGATTCAAGCAAGATGCCCTGGAGCTGGAGAGCCACAACAATCCCCGTGCAACTGGCCGTGGAGAGGCAGGGGTGCCAGACGAAGGTAAGAGTGCAGTGCACAGACGTGAGAGAGTTTCAGATTGTGCAGCCATTCTAGTGCAGTCTCCTAATTGATGGGAGCCTCGAACCTGGAGTCCCCATTGATCATTGGAAGATGAGGGCACCATGGTGCAGATCTACATTGTCCTACCAGGGTGCGTGGCATGCACAGTGACAGTGTGGCAACTTTAACTAATGACATGTCCTTCTCCCTATTAGGTTCGCCAGCAGGCGTTCCATCTGCAGACCCTGAAGGGCTATCCCTGACACTGGAGGACCACCGGGGTCATTTTCACCTGCATCACACCCACCCTCTGAAGCAGGCACCAGCGCAGATGCCAGCACCTCGGTGGGCATTAGAACGGTGGCTATTATCTCAGTGCATATTGGTGAGGGCACTTCACAGTCGATTGAGGTGCAAGTGGAGGCAGAGAGTGCCCAGGGCACCAGTAGTTGGGAGACTGCTGTGGACCAGGATGATGCCGAGTCGAAGGCTGGTGATGAACCTCTGGAGCCGTCCTTTAGGCAGCAGGTGCTGGATGTCCAGCGAGATGTGTGGGAGAATCTGGCAGAGATCCATGAGGGTATGCGTGCTATGGTCTCTGTGATGGAGGAGTCCATGCGGAGCATGAGCACTGCGTTGACCATCATGGGCAAGTGTACTGCCTCCTCCATTGAGAGAGTGGCGACTCTCATGGAGAGGCAATTCCAGGGACAGATTGAGGAGTTCCTGGGGTTGTGATCAGACACGCAAGCCCTCACATAGGCACTGACCTCAGGTGGTCAGTGTCAGTAGGGGAGATTGATGAGGCACCCAATATCCCAACTAGGTGCCTGTCCATCAATGGTGAGCAGGGAAGTCCAGAGCAACCTCACACTGGTGCATGAGCTGCCAGTCACCTCTGCAGGCTCCTCTCAGGGCGCTCCGGATAACGGCAGCAGCTCCTCTACCCCTTCGCCAGTGACTGTGGCAACAGATGAGGCTGCGGCGACTAACGAGATGTCATCCGTGGCACTGGCCGCTCCCTCCCAGGCAGGGCCAGCACAGGCTCCACTGGCCAGAGGACGACTACCAAGGTCATCAAGGCCAACAAGACAGTAAAGGCAGCAGGCTGTCTCCAATGCTGCTGCCAGTGAGGGTGGAGCACGCAAACGTAAGTTAAAGGCACCAGGAGTACAAGAGGGACAGGTCACAGGTGATTTTATGTTCATTTACGTTTACTTTATCTCTGCTGGTCTGGCAATGAAGACCAGAAAAGTTTACGTAAATAGTTTGGAATTATCAAAATGGGATAAATTTTGTTTTTGTTGTCATGACCTATGTATACTTCACCTTTTTATTTTATTGATGTAGGTTATGCCAGATTGAAATGTTGGCTATAAGTGGCTCTGAACTTTATTGCACAGGTACTCAGTGTCTTTGTGTTCAATGAAAGGCTCCTTTCAGACATCCAGGATGGAGGAGGCAGCCCTGCCATGCGGTAGAAGCTGATCTTTGGCAGCCTAGCTGAAGGAGCGTTGGATCAAGGTATCCCTGGTCTCCCTGCCGCCCTGAAGGTTACCGAGGCCTGGCTCCATGTCCTCAGTGTTCTCCTCACCATGGTCATCTTCGGATTCACTACTGGACTCATCCTCTGTGGCCTGTGCAGTTGCCTCAAGATCCTCTTCCTCCAGTGAATCCTCCCTTGCCAGTGCCAGATTGTGGAGAGCGTAGCATGCAACCACTATTAGTGACACCTGCTCTGGGGGGTATTGTAGTGCGGCCCCTGAATGGTCTAGGCATCGGAAGTGCACCTTGAGAAGACCTATGGTCCTCTCTACCACCGCCCTTGTGGAGGCATGTCTCCTATTGTAACGCTTCTCTGCCTCTGTTCTTGGTTCCTGGAGAGGCGTCATGAGCCACCCCTCCAACGGATAGTCCTTGTCACCCAGCAGCCATCCACCCAGTTGGGCTGGAGCACTGAAGAGCCTCGGCACCTGGGAGTGTCTCAGGATGTACGCATCATGGGAGCTGCCCGGGTACCTTGCACAGACTTGCAGAATCTGCATCCTGTGGTCACAAACTATCTGCAAGTTCATGGTGACGAAGTCACCCAGCTGATCCGCTGGCATCTTGATGGCCACATGCGTTCAGTCAATGGCACCCTGGATACGGGGGAACCCAGCAATCGCTGCAAAGCCTCTGGCTCACTCAGCCTGACTGGCCTCGTCCGTACGGTAAAGAATAAAGGTCAGTACCTGCCTGAGCAGAGCTTCTGACACCAGCTTGACGCAACTCTGGACAGCTGATTGGAAGACTCCACACAGATCACCCACTGAGCCCTGGAAAGAGCCGGAGGCATAGAAGTTGAGGGGCACTGCGACCTTCAGAACCACTGGCATGGGGTGTCCACCCACACAGTCGGAGTTGATCTCAGGCCCAATCATCTGGCAAATGGAGGTCACAGTCTCCGTAGAGAGGCGGAGCCTCCTTCAGCATTGCACCTCGGACATATTGAGGTAGCCGCATCACTGCCTGTAAACCCTGGCAGCAGGATAGTGGCATCTTCTGTGGCCCCTTCCACCTTGGACTACCTGTTGGCCCTGCGCCTCTTCTGCTTGTGTCTCTCCTCCCACAGGTCCCTCCCCTGGAAGCTGCATTGGGACACTTGGCCTCATCTCCCTTCTGCCCCTCTCTTCCTCCTCAGAGGAGGTGCCACCAGCAGAGACCACAATCTCCATTACCAGGGTAAGGGAAGGCTGCCTGATACCTGGAAGAGTCCACATAGTCTGAATCCTCTGGAGGCCTGGCAGACAGCAATGAGTCCTGAAATGAGGCCTGGAAATGCTAAGAATGAAGCCCCGAACAGAGATGAAGCTGCCAAGTACCAATAAGCAACCGGCTGCAAACTGTTCCCAAAACTCCTCACTACTCACACTGGGAATGCTGCTGACCCTTTTTATCCCACCCTTGGATGAGCTTTGCGAAAATATCAGCTGGCCACCTGCCCGTTTTGCCCATGCGACGAGCAGAAAATCGCAAAGGCAAGGTAAAATCACAGTCAATTGGACTGTTAAGGGTTTTAAGTGGCCTGTTAATTAATGGCTGGTGCCGCTCTGGCACCCCCGCGCACCCGCCAAACGAAATATCGCGCGAGTGCACGATGACATTGGGACACTCACTTGACTCAAATGCACACTCTTTCACTTCCGTTTGGGTTGGGCACACGCCCGCCCACGGAACGAAAATTTTTTCCCATTAATTCCAAAATGACTTCCATGAAAGGCACATTAAAAAATAGTGCCACCAAGACTAAGAAAATTCAAGAGGAATATAGTAAGTGTGGTGGAGAGGTGAAAAGAAAGATATTCGAACTTTTAAGAACAAATCTGAAAAGTTGTAGCTGGTAATATAAAAAGAGCTATTCAAAATAAAAACTAATCAAGGAGAGTGGTGAACTGCTCCGTGATGAAGAGGGAACTTTCGTAGTGGAGAATGAAAATATGTTGCAGTTATTAAATAAATATTTTACATCAAGTTTTGCAGTTATTAAATCAATATTTTACATCAAGTTTTGCAAATGATGCTGGACATGAATTGTAGGGGTATGAGATGAGGAAGTGAAACATTTGTTAGAAATAACTGTAGAAAAGGAATTAGTAATGGAAATCACAGAAGTCGATGCAAGTGAGTCACCCTAGGCTATTAAGGGAGCCCCCTGGGGGCAGATAGCAAAGACTCGGAGCAAATGTTTTCATATTATTTGTGCCTTACAATTTGCTTCAAGACATTGGACAGTAGCCAGTCTAACACATTTGTTCAAGAAGGGAACACCATGTAAATTATATGGTAAAAATATTTTTACCATTTAATTTGCATGAGAGCACTGTTGAAAAGATGGGTGGGGAAAGTGCCCATTCCTACCTTGGCAGAAAATTTCAGCATGGTCAAAGCAGGCTGGAAACCCATCAAGAATGGGCCTGCTACGATTTCTGCTCTCCTTATCATTCCCTTGCCACCGTTGTTCTCCAATAATGTCACAAACTATGACTAACTAATATTCAAGAAGGGAGGGAGGCAAAAAACAGGTAACTATAGGCCAGTTAGCTTAATATCTGTCATTGGGAAAATGTTGGAATCTATTATAATGGATGTAATAGCAGAGCATTTAGAAATGCATAATCTAATCAAGCAGTTTTAGCATGGCTTCATGCAGGGGAAATCATGCCTAACAAATTTATTAGAATTCTTTGAGGAGGTAACGAGCAGGATTGATAAAGGGGTACCAGTAGACGTAATACATTTGGATTACCAAAAGGCATTCGATAAGGTACCGCACACAAGGCTACTTAATAAGGTATGAGCCCATGGTGCTGGGGGTAGTATATTAGCATGGATAGAGGATTGGCTAACTAATAGAAGACAGAGAGTTGGGATAAAAGGGGTATTTTCGGGATGGCAACCTGTAACTAGTGGAGTGCCACAGGGATCAGTGCTGGGGCCTCAATTATTAACAATATACATTAGTGACTTAGATGAGGGAAGTGAATGTACTATCGCCAAGTTTGTGGATGACATAAAAATAGGTGGGAAACCAAGTGGTGAGGATGATACAAGGGTGCCTACAAAGGGATATAGACAAGTTAAGTGAGTGGGCAAAAACTTGGCAGATGGAACATAATGTGGGAAGATGTGAGGTTATGCGCTTTGGCAAGATGAATAGAGGAGCTGAATATTATTTAAATGTAGAAAGACTGCAGAAAGCTGCAGCACAGAAGGATTCAGGAGTCCTTGTGCATGAATCCCAAAAAGCTAATATAAAAGTTCAACAGGTAATAGGGAAGGCACTGTTGGCCTTTATTTCAAAGGGAATGGAGTATAAAAATAGGGAAGTCTTGCTAAAACTATACAGGCACTAATTAGACCACACCTAGAATATTGTGAACAATTTTGGTCCCCTTATCTATAGAAGGATATACTGGCATTGAAGGTAGTCCAGAGAAGGCTCACTAGGTTGATCCCGGGTATGGAGGGATTCTCTTATGAGGGAAGGTTGAGTAGGTTGGGCCTGTACTCATTGGAATTTAGAAGAATGAGAGGTGACCTTATTGAAACATATAGGATTCTTAGGGGATTGACGGTAGATGCTGAGAGGTTGTTTCCCCTTGTGGGAGAGTCTAGGACCAGAGGGCATAATCTCAGAGTAAAGGGGCACCCATTTAAAACAGAGATGAGCAGGAATTTCTTCTCAGAGGGTAGTCAATCTGTGGAATTCTTTACCACAGAGGGCTGTAGAGGATGGGTCGTTAAGTATATTCAAGGCTGAGATAGGCAGATTTTTAATCAATAAGGGAATCAAGGGTTATGGGGAAAAGGCAGGAAAGTGGAGTTGAGGATTATCAGATCAGCCATGATCCCATTGAATGGCGAAGCAGACTCGATGGGCTGAATGGCCTACTTCTGCTCCTATGTCTTATGGTCTTATTAAATTCAAGGCCAATAGCTTTATCTGTGTCTATTATCTATCAACACTTTCTTCAAAAAAATCTTAGGTTTGTCAAACAAATCCGTACTGGTTGTCCTTGATTAGCCCATGCTAGCTTATGCATCCCCAAAGGATCACCAACTGTGGAAAAGAGCATTTGAGGACCAGGATCT
Source organism: Cetorhinus maximus (assembly GCF_964194155.1). Classification (NCBI taxonomy): domain Eukaryota; kingdom Metazoa; phylum Chordata; class Chondrichthyes; order Lamniformes; family Cetorhinidae; genus Cetorhinus; species Cetorhinus maximus. The sequence goes on from NW_027596821.1 coordinate 128,819, forward strand.
CAAACCCCCCAAGATTATGGTCACGATTTACCGGGCAGCAGTGATCCCCCATGCTCCTATATGCTCCAGAGACTTGGACAACCTGTAGCAGGAACTTCAAAGCACTGGAGAAGTACCACCAGCGATGCCTTTGCAATATCCTCCAAATCCAGTGGCAAGAAGGGCAACACAACAGCAGTGTTCTCTCCCAAGCCAATGTTAGTCCATGATGAGTGGCAGGTTTGTTAACATGACGTATTTCCTTATGTTAAATGCTTGATTCAAGAACAAACAGTTTAGCCTCATATTAAACTTTTAAATAAATGTACAGTCTCTTCAACATTAACTTCTCACCTTTCTGCACATGTTAGTGCACTGTCAGTGTAGTGGTAAATGAGATGACTGTTCTGCTAAGTACTCTGAGTTGGTAGATGCATTAGATGCTAATCTCAGACTTCCTGTTTTGGGGTGGTAAACAGGGTTTAAAAAAAAGTTCTTAAAGGTTAACATCACAAATCTGCTATGAAAACTGCAACTGTTACTGTATTTTCCTCCCAAAACACAGTGCACTTTGAAGTGTTACCCACTCTCTTTTGGGTCATTTTACCTGCAAAGAAACCCCCTTTGCTCTTCCGTTGTTCCAACAGCATCTCCATGGGCAGAATTTTCCCTCGTCGGGTGGGCACGTGCCCAACCCGAATGAGAGTTAAATATTGGCAAGCGTCCCGGAGCGGCGCCCGCCATTAATTAACAGGCCACTTAAGGCCCTTACAATGCAATTGTCTAAGATTTTCCATTGCCTGTGCGATTTTCTGCTCATCACACAGGTCAGCCAGCTGACATTTCCTCAAACCTCACCCATTGACTATTTACATCAACCTCTCTGGTCAGTCCCAGACCGGTATACATTAACTAAACATAAATGAACATAAAATCACCCATGACCTGTCCCTCTTGTGCTCATGGTGCCTTTAACTTACACTTGCGAGTGTCATGTCTAGGTGCTCCCTTCTCACTAGCACCGGTATTGGAGACAGTCTGCTGACTGTGCTGTCTTGTTGGCCTTGCTGACCTTGGTGGTCGTCCTCTGGCCAGTGGAGCCTGTGCTGGCCCCGCCTGGGAGGGAGCAGCCAGTGCCACGACTGGCATCTCCCCAGTCGACGCAGCGTTATTTATTGCCATGGTCACTGGCGGAAAGATGGAGGAGCTGCAGCCATCATCCAGAGTGCCCTGAGAGGAGCCCGCAGAGATGACAAGCAGTTTGTGCGCCAATGTAAGGTTGCTGTGGACCTCCCTGCTCACCATTGGTGGATGAGCACCTAGCTGGAGTACTGGGTCAGTGCCTGTGCGAGGGCTTGCAGGTCCGAGCGCAACCCCAGGAACCCCTCATTCTGTCCCTGGAGCTGCCTCTCCATGAGAGTCGCCACTCTCTCAATGGAAGAGGCAGCGCATTCACCCATTATGGTCAAAGCATTGCTCATGTTCCGCATGGACTCTTCCATCACGGAGACCATGGCACGCATACTATCATAGATCTCTGCCAGATCCTCCCGCTCACCCTGCTGGAATTCCAACATCTGCTGCCTAATGGACTCTAGAGGCACATCATCAGCCTTCAACTAAGCATCGTCCTGGTCCCCAGCAGTCCTCTGACTGCCGGACACCATGGGCACTCTCTGCCTCCACCTGCACCTCAAGTCACTGTGAAGTGCTGTCACCAATGTGCATAGAGATAATAGCCGCCGCTCTAATGCCCACCCGGGTGCTGGTATCTGCACTGGTGCCTGCTTCAGAGAGCGGGTGTGACGCAGGTGACAGTGACGCTCGTTGGTCCTCTGGCATCAGGGGTGGCCCTTCAGGGATTGCAGATGGGACGCTTGCTGGCAAACCTAAAAGGGAGAAGAAGGACATGTCATTAGTTAAAGTCATCACACTGTCAATGCGCCTGTCAGGCACCCTAGCGAGACAATGGAGACCTGCATCACGGTGCCATCGTCTTCCAATGATCAATGGGGATGCTAGGTTTGAGGCTCCCATCAATGAGGAGACTGCACCAGAATGGTTGCACAATCCGAGAATCTCACCTCTGTGCACTGTGCTCTTACCTTCATCTGGCACCCTCGCCTCTCCACGCCCGGTTGCATGGGAAGCGTGCCAGCTCTCGAGCTCCAGGGGGTCCGGCTTGAGCCAGGAGAGCAGCAGCAGGTTGGGCGGGCATCTGCCTGTATGTGCCCTCTCGGCTTGGTTATGGCTCGTCTTCTCCTGAAAGGACAGAGGGGCATTGATTAGTCCGCTCTCTACCTGCGGCACCATTGCAACCTGGCCAACCCCAGCTGAGGAGCATCTGGCAAGGCACATGTGAGTCATGACCCTTGATCCGCAAGGCACTCAGTACAAGCAGCCAGGGCTCACCCCCTTGGCCAGCTCCGACATCATTGACAGTTGGCACTCAGACTCTAGCCCCCCTAAGGTCCACGGGGGGGACGGCCACACCTTAACACTTCTGCACACTGACCCATGCCAACACGGTACCTGTCCTGAGCGCAGCAGGTCATTGAAGCACTTCCGGCACTGCACCCATGTGCACCACATCATGGCTGCTCACCCAAGATGCCCATGCCCTCTTGGTGAGTTGCGGTGGCCTCTTCCTCCCATCTCTGGAGACAAGTGTGTCCCTCCTGGCAGCCACCTCCTCCAGCAGGATGGCGAGGCACTCGTCGGAAAAACAGTTTCCCAGTGCCCACCCGACCTGCCCTCCCACCTGGCATTTGCTGCCACACTCGAAAGCATCATCCGAATGGCAGCCAGACGTCCTTCCCTGGCAGCTTTTTTTGCCTTCTTTATACCGGCTGCCGGGTCGCCATTGGACCTCGCGGCTAACAGGCCCCCACACCCGCTCAGCCCTTCCTGGCCAGTGATGAGCCACATTTCACACTGGGCGGGCCTTAATTGGCCCACCAAGGTGAAATCGTGGTCGGGGCCCGATCACGGGCTGCACCTGCCCAACGAGGGCAAAATTCAGCCCCATGGATGTACAGTATATATGGGGGCTCTTTCAGCTGCTGATATCCTGAAGTCCCTCAGTAAGAAGTCCCACTCTATGATTTGAGCACAAGGATCAGGGTTAACACTGCAGTGCAGTACTGACTGGGTGCTGCACAGTCAGAGATGCCATCTTTCAAAAGAGACATTAAAACGAGGCCCCATCTGACCTCTTAGGTGGATGTAAAAGATCCCATGGCATTAGTTTGAAGAACAGGGGGTTTATCCCTGGTATCATGACCAATAGTTATCCTCAACCAACGTCACAGAAACAGATTATCTGTTCATTATTCATTGCTCTGTGTGGGAGTTTGCTGTGTGAAAATTGGCTGCCACATTTTCTATATTACAACAGCGATTACACTTCAAAGGTTCTACATTGGCTGTGAAGTGCTTTGGGATGTCCTGAGGTCGTGAAAGGAACTATATAAATCCACATCTATTTTTTCTGTAAGACTGCTCCTCCTTCTACAATCCTGCTGAAAACTGATGTTGCCTTAACTGACAGCAGCCTTTTAAATGCTGCACCGGAATTGTACTTTCCTCCCTTCCAGTGGCAGTAAGCCAGTGACAGCTGGTTTTCTGGCCTTCAAACTGCCCTGCATGGCTAATGAGGCTTTTGATAGGAAACTGTGGTAGGTTAGTTGCTGTTTCACAATGACAGGCATAAGGACCACCCTGGCACAAAACCATCAATGGGAGGAGAATCCAAAGCACCATATCTAAATAATTATGTTTTACTATGTTAGATCTTTTCCTTCTAGTTTGCCTTCTAGTTCTTTCTAACAAGGATGTCTACCATAAAAAATTCCATGTAACATGTAACATACCTCAACAATGTTTAAATGCTTTGTCAGAACACTCAAAGTAGAGGCAATACACAAAAATGAATAATTACAAATAAAATATTCATAAGCACCTACATTTACAAAATTTTGCATGATAAATATTTAATTTAAAAATTCACTGGAACCAATGCATCCAGAATGAATTCTGATGCACTAATTAATAAGGATTCAGACACACGGCTATTTATCAGGATTGTCTGTTTCAGCTGATTTTGGTCAGGGTGCATTGCGATTGATGACTGTTCTGTCCTACCACATAGTGAGCTGGTGCTGAAGAGATATATATCAGAATGATGTCAGTCCGCAGCAAGAAATTTTTTATTAAACACTAATTCATTTGTAACATGCTTGGAAAATGCAAACACATGGAGACATTCTGAAAGCAATAAACCGATTGTACCACTGCAGGCATAAGCTCAAGGGAGTCTGCCTTAGTTTCACTTTGAAAGGATTTTATCATGGAGGACTTTTTTGCCTTGCCAAGCAGATTTTATGTCAAGTGAGAGCATTTGTGCTATCTTCAGTGTTGACAGGTTGTTAGGAGACAGCTTGTGGCATGTGGGAATGAATTAAGGAGGCTGGAGGTTGGGATAAATTACAGCTAGAACTTGAGTCCCCACTCTATCTCAGGAAACAAACATAGTTAGGATCTCAGAGATCAGTAGTAGTCAGGGTAAAGTCCAGTAAAGTGTTCAGCATGATTGACCACAAAGAATCATTGGCTGTAAGATTTCTGCATTTAGTTTTCTAGTATTGTATATCAGTCTAACATTTCATTATATCCTACTGCCACTAGCATATGACTATTTAATGGTTATATAGATGCACACCATTTTATTTTCCTTTTAAACAGGCTAAACCAGAATACCAATAACTGGTCTGAATGCCTTCTGATACCATTCGGCTATGTTGAGAGTGACTGACTTCTCACCAAATTGACCAGTCTGTAAAATTAGATTGAATGACAAATTTGTACAAGGCCATGGTTGGCTTCAGTTATTACTAACATTTTTGCTCACTCAGAATTTGACATGCCAGAGGTGACAATATTTAATCCAGAATTGACTCTGAGCAAAATTATTGTATGCACTTATATCAAATTCATCCCTGAATTATTTTAATGGAGGTATTTATTCGTTTATTTTAATACATTAAAATAGAGGGAAAAGTTGATATGAGTTATTTAAGCATTCATATAATACTCACAGTAATTTCAAGCTTTTTGTCCCTTGTATAGAAAATTGTTAGCTTATTGTTTGCAGGAAGGTCCTGGCACAGTCATTCCCATGAAGCAGATGCAAGGCCAACCTGCTTTGTGAATTGTAGATACAGGGAAGAGCAGATCGTGGGCCAACCTGTTTTGAATGGTAGTTACAGGATATGGTAGACTCTAGACCAGTCACTTCAGTGAATCATTGCTTTCCAGAAGAAGAGATCCTTTACCCAACTTCTCTGTGAAATATAGATACATGGAGAAGCAGAACCTTAAACTGGTTGTACAATGAAATTATTACACTCCCTGATCTTGCAAAAGGCAACAGACTCAGGTAGAGCAGAACATCTGTTAAAAACTGTGACGGCAGGTATTCTACAATTTTTTTGAAGTTGAAAATGAGCATTTGTTTATTTGACTTAGTTCTCTGAGCCTTAAGATTGCTTTGCTTAAATACCTATTATTTTTGATAATCCTGATATACCTAATATCCTGTTTCTTTCAATATTCTTTATTCACTATTTCAATAAATAATGTATTTACTTGAAAGCAATTTTAGAAATTGTCAGTAAAAGTACCAAGCACTAATGCTATTAGTACAAGTGTGAATTTATTGAATTAAATCTCTTGATTGGCAGAGATGAAAGGCAGTGTTTGCAAGGGTCTTTGGAAGTAACTTCATTTGTTTCATGGTCATTTTATTGTGAGGAGAGCTGGAGAAAGGTATCTTGTCATGGTTATTTATCACAAAAGTAACAATTATGGTTCTTTGCTTGTTTTTCTTCGGGTCTAGAAAAATATTGGATATACTATTACTTAGCAGTGTATGCATCATAACACATTATGTGAGGAAAGAAAGCAATGAATGTATGCACTAAATGGAAAGACATTAGACAGAATTGTCCCAGATTTGGACTAAGTACGGTAGCGGGCGAGAATGGGGATGTTTTACCCGCTGGCCGCAATGACGGCTTTTCATGCTATATTGTCCCAATCCCGCCTCATTAATCATACATTCCCGGGAAATACACTGAGTCGCTGGCGGGCGGCCTCCAATTCACCGACCACACTATCACCTCGCACCGGGCGCCATATTTAAAGTGCAGCCATGCTCACATCTCTCAGTGCTTCCAGCCCAGGAGTGCTGCACAGAAGACATGCCCTGAAAGGCAAGAAGACTGCAGTCCCCTGATTCAGTGATGTGTCCCTGGAACACCTTTTGGATGCTGTAGAGACCCGCCGTGATGTTCTCTACTCCTGCTGTGGCTAAACAGGGACAGCAGCACCACCAATCCAGCTTGGGAGGCAGTGGCAGCAGTGGTCAGTGTCAACGCTGCCCACAAGAAGTCGGCCATCCAGTGCAGAAAGAGGATGAATGATCTCATCTGTGCCACCAAGGTACATCAACCATCTCGTCACTCTAAACTCACACACTCACAGCGGCATCATACATTCACTGGCATCTCACTCACTGCCAGCTCAAGGGGCATTACCACACACTCTCTCACACACGCCCTCACACCTGCATCTGGCTTCATCACCACTGGAGATCACCTCCTCATACCATCCATAGCTCGACTCAGCACATACACATGCACACCTGGCATCCTCCTCACTTGACCATGCATGCGCCTTGCTCACACACTCTCCGTCTGTCTTTGTGCAGGACAAGATCGCGCATAATAAAAGAGAGACATCCCAAACCGGGAAGTAGAGTGTCGGACAACAAGGTCCTCACTCCCTTTGATGACCTTGCATTAGAGCTGACCGGAGAGGACGCGGACCGTTCCTGTGGCGATCCAAGTGAGGGTCATGCACCATATCATCCCTCTGGCAACTCAACTGTGAGTTCGTTGTTCTGTATGCTGCGGTAGTCATGTACTAATAATCTCCACTTTCTCTCATAGGTATACCTGCCACGTCGCCCTCAGGCAACCTTGGCCCGACTCCGGTGCCGATAGCACCTTGGATGAGGACCCTGAGGACAGTACCCTCAAAAACCCATCACAGAGCTCACCCACACACTGCACCAGTGCAGCAACACACACCTCAGAGAAATCTACATGTACAGCAAGCTCGTGTTCACTATCTGCTGAACACAGCACACAATCTGTTCCACAGCAGGCAGAGGCAGGGACACCCGAGATCATCGGCATTCAGAGGAGTGATGGAAGCAAGGAACCCGCTGAGTCTGAGTCAGATGATAAGCCTCTGGACTTGGTCCTCAGTCAGTTGTTGGAGTTGCAGCAACAATCACAAGAACATCAGGAAGGGATGTGCGCTGCGCTCCTCAGTTTCCAAGGCACAATGGAGGAGTCCGTCTGCCTTCAGCCTGAGGTGATCGCACCGTCAAACCAACGACCGAGGTCAACACTGGTACGATGGCGGCCACAATGGAGATCTTGGTCCAGGACATTGGTCCTGCACTGCTGCATGGGCTCAACTACATCGCTGACGCCATAGTTGGGTGCCAACAGTGCCAATGCGAGAGGGGTGCGGGAAGCTCAATCTCACTCCAGCTTCCTCTTCTCCTCAAAGAGTCAGCGAGGGGCCCTCGGGCACCCATAGGGAGGAGGATCAGCAGGTGCACACCCAAGGGCCATCCACCCAGGTGATTCTGGTAGTGACTGGCCCATCTGAATCACCTCTTCCTGTGACCCCAGCAGCTCCAGCCCCAAAAGCCGAGGAGGATGCCACTGCCACACAGCAGGACCCAAATAGCAGGCCGGGGCCCTCCAGGTCTCAGCCCTCCTGAGGATGCCTGCCAAGGTAATCACAGACAGGGCGTAGCAGTCAGCAGGCTGCCTCCACCTCTGCTGTAGATGTCTGGGAAGAACCAAGATGTAGCAGCAGGGTTAGGAAGGTTAAGAAGATGTAACTCTTTTGAGTCTAACCAAATAAACTAAATTAACAAATCAGCTAAGAAGATGTAGCTCCACAGCCTGGGCATGGGTGTTAATCACTTGTACATAATGTTCATTGCGGTAAATAAATTCTCAAGCATGTTTCCTTGCCTATGACTCCTTGTTCTGATGAGCAGTGTTTGTGTCACTCAGATGTGAAACCTTGGTCCCTGCACAAGAAAAGGCAAGTGTCTCAGTCCAGGGCCTCTTCCCTGTGCTTATGCAACTTTCCCAGCACACTGATGGCGCGCCTCCACAGCCACTGGACTCATTAGTCATGCCTGCACCTCGATGGGGCTTATCATTGCTGCCAGAATATCCTGAGCCGGCAACACAGAGTTCCATCATTCCCTCTGTGTGCTCCCTGCACCTTTGAGGTGGGCTGGCCCCCCATCTCAGCAGCATCTGTGTCCAGTGACAGTTTGGTCCTGAAGGGTTCAGCTCACAAAGGATGCCATAGGATTAGGAGAAGTTAAAGTTTCCCCACTGTGTCTCCATGATATGACCCTGATCACAGAGCTCAAGCGAGGTGCTATCAGCCAGACAGGAGTCAGACATTCACATAAGCTACGTGAGGATCTATGGAGTCTCCCCACTGCATGTCGTTGTCATAATCCTCCTGGAATGTAGGATTATGGGCATCCGTTGCGACTCCATGACAGGAGCCTTATCACAGAGGGTATGTGGCTGCCATCAGCCAGACTGGAATCAAACGTTCATAGATGTAATGTGAGGATCTATGGTGTCTCCTCACTGCATGTCTACGAATCTAGCAGCTATGAGGGCCTCCAGAGCACACCTCGTCTGGCCAGTGCAGTGGCCTCATCGCCTTCGAGGACCTCCTCACCCTCATCCCCATTGATGTCCTCCTCATCGGAGGAGACCTGCAGCTCCTCCATCTCCTCCTCCACCAGCTCTTCTCTCCGTTGCACCACCAGGTTGTAAAGGGTGCAGCAGGCAATAATGATGCGTGACACCCTCTGTGGGCTGTATTGCAGCACTCCACCAGGCCAGCCCAGGCACCGGAACCTCATTTTTAACATTCCGATGGTTTGCCCCACTAATGTCTTCTCCTTAGTCTCTGCTCCCTGTAAACTATGAGGCATACAGCTAATTTACCAGGCTCCATGCTCCTGATATACTCCTCCTACAGGATGAAAGAGAGATGTGTGGATTAGCATGGGTGTACTAAGAACCTCTCTTGGTTAAGTCTGAAGGCCGCTTAACGCATCCTAGAGAGTGCTGGCCAACACTTGGATGGCCAGAGATTAGTGCACTGAATGGCTGCCTGAGACTCCACCCACCTCTGCCCCACTCCACCTGACTGATTGGCAGCAGCTTCGCCCACTGGACTGCATGCTGTGCTCTCAGCTCAGACAGAGGCATTCTTCTAAACCGCACTGCAAGGCTGCACTGTTCGTTTGAACCACAGGAGAGACTTGTCCAAACCTGAATGATGACATTGCAAGAGGCTGTGAGCGCCTCTGCCTGTGACTGCTCCAAGGCCAGCTTTAGCAAGGAGATTGTACAACTTGCCCAGTTGTCCAATTGTTCTGCAGTCCATTAAAATGCTCATTATTTTGCAGTCTGTGCTCGAGGGGTGAAATGTTCTGGAGCATTTAGTGGCACTTTCATGCCTCTGCATTGCTTGAGTGGACAGATAAGCTGGGGGCCTGACTCCAAGCATGTCAATGTCGCTGCACCTGACTGTCTCAGCTGCAGAGGAATGGTCACTTTATATAATGTGTGGCCAATTCCTTCCCCACCTACACCCCCACCCCACATGCTGCCTTGCCCCCGCAACTCGCCTCAGATGCAGAGCAGCCCTTGCACCCCCGCCCCACAACTCGCCTCACAGCATGCTGCCTTGCCCCTTCCAACTTGCCCCAACTGCAGTGCAGCCCTTGCCCCGGCACTGCACTGTCAGCCAGCTTGGAAAAAGCGACTTGCATGTGCCCTCAATTTTTGGCTTTCCTGCCATATTGTCCACTCACGACCACCATGATGCCCGTCACCAACGGGCATGGAAAACTCCGCCCATTGTGAGCTGTAGATGAACAGAGCAATCTAAGGGTTTAGTACAAATGCAAACAAATAGCTAATTTTTATTTTGGGTTTATGAAAATGGACATAGAATACAAGAGCAAAGAGATTATGACCAATTTGTAAAGGCAATGTCTGACCACAGATAAAGTTCTGAACATAGTTATGGTACCCCATTAAAGCAAGAACTTTAATGTCATAGAAAATATGCAGTATAGAACTACTGAGATGAAAGCAGGGATAAGAAACAGTAGTTAGGCACATTTGTGATAGTGGACTATTGCCAGTGGAGCAGAAAAGGCTAAAATGAAATTTAGTAAACATTTTTAATGTATGCACACATTTTCGGGTTAATAGTGCAGGTCTATTTCCTTTGGTCATTAAGAGAAGAGAGGTTTGGAGAAATTTCTTCATGCAGAGGGTTGTTGGAGCATGGAATGATTTGCTACTAGGGATGGTAGAAGCAGATACATTGCATTTTTTATGAGAAAGCTGGATAACCATTTGAAGCAGAAGAACATACAGAGCTATGGAAAGAGGACATGGTATTGAGATTAGTTTTCGATTGCTCAGCAAAGGGATGGTACAACCAAAATTAGCTGAAGGGCTTTGTTTCCCACTGTAAATCTCCAAAATTCTGTATCATGCAGAATGTAATGATAGTGTTATATTGGGAGGTTAGTACAATCCTGGATGAGAGAGTTTTGAAATGTGAGCTTAACATAGTAGTAACATTGTCACCTCTGAGTCAGAAGCTTGTGAGGGGAGCACAAAAGTAATCAATGGCAAGAGACTAAGCAAGAGACAGAGGGGTTTGAGCAAAGAGAGGATCAGCAATGGATAGTGATGGTGTAAAAGATTTTGGAGACAGCAATCAGTAAGTCCTTATTAGGAATTGGTTGCCAATAAGAGAACAAGCCATCAAGGGATACAACCAAAATGTTAAGGGTAAATGATAAAGGAATAAGTAAGAAGGGTCAGATTTGGTAGGTTGGCACAGAGGAGGTTCAACCACAATTTGAGATCAGGAATGAGGGAAAGTTAACTCAGGGTGAGAGCAAGATCAGAATAAAGTCCAAACTCCAACTAATCAAAACCAGTGACATTAGCATTGTAGAGTACCCTTTATGATCACTAAGCAGATCCACAGGTGACCTGTAATATAGGGAGTTCTATAACCAGAGGTTTTAAGGGCCCATGCCTGCAGGCACCTTGAATACTTGGCTAAGTGGTTAAATTTTATATAAACAGGTTCACTGGTGCCTATGGGGCCCTGTTTTATTTCATTAGAGAAATATCAGAGCTTGGAAATTAGTAGATGAAGGAAATCAGGAGTATGTGCTACAGCATTTTTGAAAACCAAGCAGCACAGGAAGCAGGCAGTGAGATCCAGTTTGCAAATACACCAACCAAGCTGCCTGTCCTCTTCCTAGCAGCCTTTTCTTTCATCTCCCAAATATTTTCTCTCCTATCCTCCACTTTATTGGTCTTGGTCTAGACAAAACAACCCAAGGGACAGCAGAAATTGCAGTCAACACAAACTCCAGAATCATCTCACAAACTTTCTGTGAAACAATAAAAATAGCTCCCAATAATTACAAATAGCTTTAGAGTGGCCCAGGTGCCTCCAGCAATCTAAATTACTTTAGCATCCTTTAAATGCATTCATCAGAATCACCATTCACATAAAAAACTGTACGCCCCAGCACAATGTTTCCAATCACGATCATTAGGGTACAGCTTTAAGATACTAGTATAAACCCAAAGACATTCAGTAACACAGAAAGTCAACACAGAAGGCAATTTTAAAAACAACCACAAGTCATTTTGAGTTAAATCTTAAATAAAGCAAGCAATATAAGTTTTGTTGAGTGATTCAAATCCTTTCAGTCCTCAGGAGTACCTAAATTACATTGTGTTTATATAGGCTACATACCTTTCTCTACCTTTATCAGTGCTCGGTGTCTTGTTTACCTGGATTGATTTTTTTGTGTGTCTGTTTGCCTTCTGATTTATTCAAGGCCATGTTTTTCTTCCCCTCTTGGTAGATGAAGTGAACCTGGATAATCAATTAAGCACTGCCTGTGATAGCTTTGTCAAAATCTCCCATAGGTTCCAGGAATACAAGCAAAAAAGTAGCTAATTCAACAGTCAATCACTCTGATGTATCCGTACTGGCCTCCAAATGGGATCCTTAGATCTCTTTTTTGAATCAATAGCATTCTTTTGCTCTACAGACTTCAAAACTTTATCTTCAATGTGCTCAGGATTTGTGCCTAATCAATAACTCAGAGAAATGCAAGGGATAATTTGTTTTGTTTTATTTTAGGGAGATGTTTATCAGGATGAAGGCCGATAGATGTGGTACTGGGGGCCGGTTTCACAGTACTGTTATATCCACTCATTCTTGGCCTCATTTCCAACTACTCATTACTCAAAATGTATCTTATCCTCCTTAAATCAGTGACTGTTTGTTCTGAGGTTCAGCTACCCAAAAGTGCAGTGTTCTTGTTTTTGGTGACCTTCTTTGGGTGATAGTGTTCTTTTTTGAGTACTTTGGTCTGGAGTTTTGGCAGTGTTCAGGGTTTAATCTCATATATGATTGTCTCCTGGGGCTTGCTTCCTGCCTGGAAATAGGGCTGCACTGGGTCCATTGCGTAGTGGTGGTAGGAATTGTATTTTCACCTTAGAACAAAGGGTGGTATTAGATGCAGGAAAAGTGACTGCGTATTAAATTTTAAATTAAAAATATGTCATTACACTTCATTATACCAACAAGCTATACATAGAGCTCATTATTGACTAGCATTCATCATCATTTGAACCTGTGGAGCCCCGAGACAAGAATTGGTGTTTTTTTGAAGGAACTAAAGGTTTTCGTACAGCGCCTTCGCTGGGGTTGTAACTCATTTTTAAATTATTTAATAGGATGTGGGCATCGCTGGCCAGGCCAGCATTTTTATTACCCCGCTTACTGTAAGGACTCCATCCCATTCTCTCAGTTCCTTCGCCTCCGTCGCATCTGTTCTGATGAAACTACCCTCAAAAACAGTTCCTCTGACATGTCCTCCTTCTTCCTTAACCGAGGTTTTCCACCCACGGTCGTTGACAGGGCCCTCAACCGTGTCCGGCCCATCTCCCGCGCATCCGCCCTCACGCCTTCTCCTCCCTCCCAGAAACATGATAGGGTCCCCCTTGTCTTCACTTATCACCCCACCAGCCACTGCATTCGAAGGATCATCCTCCGCCATTTCCGCCAACTCCAGCATGATGCCACCACCAAACACATCTTCCCTTCACCCCCCCTGGTGGCATTCTGTAGGGATCGTTCCCTCCGGGACACCCTGGTCCACTCCTCCATCACCCGCTACTCCTCAACCCCCACCTATGGCACCTCCCCATGCCCACGCAGAAGATGTAACACCTGCCCCTTCACTTCCTCTCTCCTCACCGTCCAAGGGCCCAAACACTCCTTTCAAGTGAAGCAGCATTTCACTTGCATTTCCCCTAACTTAGTCTACTGCATTTGTTGCTCCCAATGCGGTCTCCTCTACATTGGAGAGACCAAACGCAAACTGGGCGACCGCTTTGCAGAACACCTGCAAGAAAGACCCAAACCTCCCTGTCACTTGCCATTTTAACACTCCACCCTGCTCTCTTGCCCACATGTCTGTCCTTGGCTTGCTGCATTATTCCAGTGAAGTCCAACGCAAACTGGAGGAACAGCACCTCATTTTCCGACTAGGCACTTTACAGCCTTCCGGGCTGAATATTGAATTCAACAACTTTAGATCTTAAACTCCCTCCCCCCATCCCCACCCCGTTTCTTCCCCCTCCCTTTTGTTTTTTTCAATAATTTATATAGATTTTTCTTTTCCCACCTATTTCCATTATTTTTAAATCTACAACTAATACCTTGTCAGTCTTTCCACCCCACCCCCACTAGAGCTGTACCTTGAGTGTCCTGCCATCCATTCTTAATTAGCACTTTTCTTAGATAATACCACCACCTTCAACACCTCTTTGATCCTTTTGTCTGTGACATCTTTTGAATATCTGCTCCTATCACTGCTTGCTTGTCCCTACAACCACCCCACCCTCAACTTCTCTCCCCCTGCCCCCCACCTTAAACCAGCTTATATTTCACCCCTCTCCTAACTACACTCAGTTCTGTTGAAGGGTCATGTGGACTCGAAACGTCGACTCTTTTCTTCTCCACCGATGCTGCCAGACCTGCTGAGTTTTTCCAGGTAATTCTGTTTTTGTTCAGCATTTTTATTGCCCATCCCTAATTGCCCTTGAGAAGGCAGTGGTGAGCCACTTCTTGAACTGTTGCAGTCCATGTGACGTGGGTACACCCAGGGTGCTGATTCACTGTCCCATCATTGGAGAAGTGTTGCTACTGCAATGTAAATCCCATATACTGTACCCAGTTACATATTTTTAATTTTAAAAACAAGTGAAAGAGCCATGGTCCATAGTACATGATGCTAACAAAGTTTAAAAGAATAGGAAATCAGAAAAGTGTTGGTTGGTTGGTTGTTTTAGTTAAAAGATGCAAAGAGAGTGAAGATGTTAAAAACTCAATTGTTTTAAACTTCTGGGAGAAATTGAATTAGGCTAGGTCTCGATTTCAACACATTGTGAATGCAGGGAGGGGAAGAATAGCAGGACGATTAATTAACCTACTCTTGCTCCTAATTCGTGTGTTCGCATGCATGTTCATATTAGGAGCTAAGGAGGAAGACGAAGAGTGTTCAGAGGAGAATAGTATTATTGAAACAGAGATAAAATAAATATATAGCCAACAAAATAAAGCCCACATGTGCTTGTATTGCCCCTAATAAAACCTATAAATTTTTCCTAAACATCTGGTTCTGCTGAATGAATGAGACTGCATTCCATAGCTACAGTGTATGAATGTTACAAAGCACAAAGGCTTGTTGGAGGTGTTGTGCTATCATTTATATTTTATAACTCACAGAGGTTTGAAAAGAGGATGTTGTGTGTTAGATTGTTGAAAACGGAATATTTGAGGAAGAGCAGGACCTACAAGGCAAAGCCAGACAAATGATGACTTTTTATTAGGGCTTCTTTGCGGGTTTATTCCTTTATTCACTGGTTAGTAAACATCACAGTAATAAGCTGCATAGAACCTAGCCTCAGGCAGAGTCAGAATACATGAGAGGCCACAGCAATGTTTATCACCAAAACCTGACAGGACCATGAAATACAGATTTGCTTTGAAGGCTCCAATATGTTTATGGGTGATCAAATAAAAAAGATGGGTTCCCCTCTGCCTTGCTGTTGATTCCAATTACCAACTCTTTTTAACCATGCGTAGTGCCAGTGTGAAGAGAACTATTAGTGCTGTTAAACTGAATAGAAATAGATAATCCACCAATCAGATTATCATGGTTATAGGTAGAAGATAAAGCAAGTACTCTATCAATAATATACCATTTTCTGCATGAAATCAAGCTAATGTTAGAGTCTAAATCAAAGAGAAAACTGCTGGAAACAGCCAACAGGTCTAGCAGCATCTGTGCAGAGAATAGAGGAGTTGACATTTTGTGTGTGGACCCTTTGTCAGTAGGTTCCCTCTATGACGTGCTGGTTCACTCTTCCATCACTCCTACCAACTATTCTCATTCCCATGCACCTTTCCATGAAAATTCATGGAGGTGCACTATCTTCCCATTCACCTTCTCCACACAACTATCCAAGGCCCCAAATTTATATCCAGGTAAGACAGCACTTGCTCGTATTCTCCAATCTAATGTTTTTGTTTTAATTCTGTCATGGGATGTGAGCATCATTGGCAAGGCCAATATTTGCAGTTTATCCTTAATTGCCCTTGAGAAGTGGTAGTGAGCCACCTTCTCGAACTGCTGCAGTCCATGTAGTGTAGGTGCACCCACAGTGCTGCTGAGAAGGGAATGTACTATATTCCCTGCTGGTGCCAGAGTTGAATTAAGAATACGTGGGTCCCTGAACACATGAACATTTGGGGTACTTTTCACAGTCACTACCCATCACCACCCACCCTCCCCCCACTCACTGTCTCCAATCCATTAAAACCCAAACTTGTAGTAAAATTCCAGTCGATTGTTTTACACACCACATTAATAATAAAGCAATTCATACCACAATATATTATACTTAAACTAAACTGCTTCTGTTTATTGGAGCCCCCATGATGTAGCCTACTCCACACTGGGGAAACCAAACACAGATTAGGTGATCATTTTGCTGAATATCTCCATCCTGATGCTAGCCACTTTTATCAGGCAACCCAATTCCACTCTCAATTTTCTGCCTTTGTTCCAATGAAGCTAAACGCAAGATTAAGGAACAGCATTACATCTTTCTACAAGACACTTTGCAGCCCTCTGGTATTAATGTTAACTTTAGTAACTTCAGACCTTAACAATAGCTCCACTTTCTCCTTGGCAACATGTGCTGTTGGTGATGTGGGTTGGAGACAACAGGGTGGGATTGTGTTGATGGTAGAGATAGGGATCCTTTGATGGAACACTGTACTGTCAAGTGTAGTCTACACCTTGGCTGACAACATGCTTTTTTTCTTCTGCCAGGCTGGGTCACTCAAGCCTGCATCATTGCCAGTTTTTCATCCTTAGCTATCTACCTGTCTCATCCCCTACCCTTTCAAATATTCACAATCAGTATGCTTCATAAATGTCTTTTATTTATTTTATTTCTTTCATTTCTGATTTCCAGCATTTATAGTTTTTTTTTATTCCTGTTTATATTGTTAAGAGTCTGTCTGTATGGGGTTTGCCTCTGTATAGAAATACTGTCAACCTACATTAACCATTCCGTCTATAAAGGTAGAAATTTGTATATATCGATATATAAATATTTCCAAGTTGTCTTCCTGCATAAATTTAAAGTGTAATAATCCTCGGATAGTTTCTAACACCAGAGGGACAAAGAAAGACAGCAACATGAAAATAGCAGAAACAGGCAAGGGAGTAGTTATATTCTCAATTGTGCCAACTACAATACCATAGGAGATCAACTAGTGTTTAAAATATATTACTTGTTGTCCAATTTTCCCCTACTTCTATTGAGGGTATTGACTGGGATTTTTGTTCCATGGGTAGTGGCAGGAGTCCTTTGCCTGAACACAGCATCCATTTTTCATGCATCTGCCCAGATATTAGTGTGTACAGACAATTTGACCTTGGAGGTGATGACACCATAGCCAATCCTGTCCTCACTTACCGTCTATGTAAGGTCATTTTCCAACAGGGTTCAAAGAATACCAAAATGCTGGAAATCTGAAACAAAAACAGAAAATGCTAGAAAAATCAGCAGGTCTAACAGCATGATGATAAAAGCAAAAAACTGCGGATGCTGGACATCCAAAGCAAAAACAAAAATACCTGGAAAAACTCAGTAGGTCTGGCAGCATCTGTGGAGAGGAGCACAGTTAACATTTCGAGTCCGCATGACTCTTCTATTTTTCCTTAGTTCTGTTGAAGAGTCATGCAGACTCGAAACATTAACTGTGCTCCTCTCCACAGATGCTGCCAGACCTGCTGAGTTTTTCCAGGTATTTTTGTTTTTGTTTTAGGTCTAACAGCACCTTTGGAGAGAAAGACAGAGTTAACGTTTCGAGTCCGTACGGACTCAAAAGGTTAACTCTGTCTTTCTCTCCGCAGATGCTGTTAGACCTGCTGAGCTTTCCCAGCATTCTCTGTTTTTGTTTCAAAGAATACCAATCAGGAGTTGCAACATTAGCTGATTTGTTGCCCAGTGAAACTGAGACCAATTATACACCCTTAAGGAAGATCTCACTGAGACAACTAACTCAGCACCAAGGACTGGAAATTAAACTGAGGATCTATTGAGTTTGTATGGCTAAATACCCTACCAGACTGTACATTTACCCACTGTGAAAAAGACGACCTAATAATGTCACATTCTCATTGTGTTGCTGTGCTGGCAGAAACTTCCTGTCTCAAGTGCTCTAAGTAAAATAAATCACAGTAATTAGACTTTGTTTGCATATGCAAATTAGGTTAATTACATAATAAGCTTCCAAAACTTAAAAAGACAATCAGTCTTAGTATTATTTAACTGGGAGGGTATATCTGTTAGGCTAAAAGGGATAACATATTAACAAAATCTACTAATTAGACCCAATTTACATATCAGTAGGTTGATTAGAGTGTAACTTTCCTCTATAACCCAAATCCCTTAAATGCCTGTTATACCTTGGGATTTCTGTGTTTTTCACGGTAGTTTGCTGCTGTTTTTCCAGGGCAGTGAGGTGCTGCAAGATGCAGCAAATTGATCACTATTTAACTTTTCAAATAACCACCTTCCTACATTGTGTTAAAACTGAACACTTGAAGAGTTTTCAGCTGGCCATTGTCAAGCTTGTTTCACAGTTTGGTTGTCTTTCTGTCATTACTGGTTCATTGCATTATCACGTGTGACATAATGCATTAGTTACTGTCCTTTGAGATGCCTCAGGCACCTTGGGGACTTGAATCATCCCAAACTGAATGGATGAAAGTCTTCTTCCTCTGATAGGACTGTATCATTTTATCTCTGGAAATCCAGTTTCAAACTCCGACTAGAAGTGATAATGAGATTTTCCCAGTAACGTATCCAAGTGAAATGTGATTGGACTTTTAGCTTTCACCAAAATTCAGTGCTATGCAATGACCCTGAATTGGAAACACCACATTAGAGGGATTTTTCTTTTGAAATTGGAGATTTGGTATGGTTGCATGAAAAAAAGGGTGTCACAATACTGCATCTAACCCAAATCGTATACATGATTTAGATAAGCTCTTATTAATGCTATCATTGTAATCCCTCAATTCAATGTGCTGAACCACACCAAAAAATACTACGGAGATCCGTTACACCACATTGTTTTGACACCCAACCATCACAGTGACTTTTGTAATCACCAATTTCTAGTGAAATGAACATCTGCTGTGAGATGGATGATTGAATACTGAGTACTACAGGATGTGAAAAATCTTTATCCACAGAGTAAACATAATACTGTGCATGCCAGAAATCATAAAAAAACCCAGAAAATACTGTAAACATTCAACAAATCAGGCACAACATCTATGGAGAAAAACGAAAAGTTAACATTTTGGGCATAATGCTTCCTCAGAATTAGATGAGCTATCAGCAGAGATCCATTCATTGAGTCCTCAGCAGAATGTTTAGCCCATTCAGTGCTATGCAGTAGCAACAGAAATTAACTCATTGAATAGTGTGCAATATTTGTAATTAAGGATAACTCACTATTTAAAAAAGAGTTTTTAACAACAGTGTTACACATGATCAACAGAGAGATGAACCTATTGAGTATTGCTTCTTGTTAGTAGAGATATTAACTCAATGGTCTGAATTTTGCATTCTGACGTCGAGCACACGCCCGATCTGAACATACGTAAAATTGCGTGAAATGACGTCAGGCGTGTGTCTCGACCTCATCACGCACATGTGCAATATTGAAGTTGGCGGGCGTGCACAGGAGTCTGAGCAGCGCCCGCTGACAATTAAAGGGCCAATTAAGGGCATTAAAAAGCCTATTGACTGTGATTTTATATTGCCCGTGTGATTTTCAGCTCATCGCACAGGCAAAACGGGTGGGCAGAAATCAAGTTTTAATCACTTCCTCATCCATGGTGGGATAAAAGACCCCCCGAGCAGCAGCACTTTCTCTGTATTGCCAGTTCTTTGCTGTGTGAGTACAGAGTTGTAGGTTTGATGAGGCATCAATGCCTTGATATCTAGCCGAAGGTTCACTGGATCAAAGTATCCCTGGTGTCCCTGCCTCAGACGCAGCATGGTCCTGGTCTCCAGCTGTGCTCCCACTGTCGGCTCCCTGGGACCTCTCTGCCACTGCCAGCTCCTGATGCGAGTGTGATGTGCCCTCATCACTGTGCATTATCCAAAGCCGAATAATTAATGCCCATTGATGTGTGAGTATCTGCGTTGGTGCCTGGTTCAGAGAGATGGTGTGATGCTGGTGCAGGTGTGATGTCTTCCTCTGAGCTCAATGGAAGGTCCTCAGAGTCACTGGTGACTCCTGCAGATGGCACATCTGTGGGAGGAAGGCAAAAGATCAGTACATTCAATCATCAAAGTCACTATGCATGCTAGGTGGGCTGAGGAGACAGTGGAGACCTGCTGCATGGTGCCATCTGCATTGGAGCTTCAATGGACTCTCTGGCTACAACAATTCAATTTCTACTGAGAGGAGCCCATTATCTTTCCAGTACCCATTGCAAATGCATTTGTCACCTGCACTCTTACCTTCATCCAAGACCCCTGCCTCACCATGACCAGAGGACCGAGCTGGCCGGTGGCATTTTAGCTCCTGTGCATCGCTTTCATGCTTCATGAGGATGCACAGATTTGGCACTCCTCTGCCTGTTCTGTGGCGCTCCGCAGCATTATGACTGCTCTTCTCCTGACAGGGAAAAGTAGAAAGCCTTGTTATTGCTCTGTCTCCCTGAAGGTCCTTTCCTGGTTTCCCCCCCGCCCTCCCACCCGGGCATTAGGCAGGCCGTGTCACTGTGGCACATCTCACCCTGCAACGCACTGAGGCCAGTCGTGCTGACATCCCAGCATTGGCAGGTCAGGCTTCAGTGCCAGTTGCCATACACACGCTTAGATCCCTGAGCCTTCTGAGCAATGGGCACCCAAGTAAAGTTCTCCGCACAGGTCCATGCCATTTCTGCACTTACCTTTGCTGACTGCAGAAGATCACTGAACTTTTTGTGGCACTGAGGCCATGTGCGCCACACCACATTGTGCCCACTGACCTGGGCAGTGACCTCTGTCCAGGCCTTCTTGGTCAGCTGGGGTAGCCTTCTCTTGCTGTCCCTGGGCATTAAGATACTCCACCTGGCACTGACCTCCTTGACCAGCACTCTCAGGCACTCATCTGAGAAACAGAGAGCAGAGTGCCCGCCTGACTTGCCCTCCCACCTTCCATGACCACCAGGTGCTGAGGCCATGGCTGCACACCAGGACATTTCTTGGATAGCTTCAAATCAGCTCTGTCAGCCTCCCCCAAACTCCTGGTGGCCCTCTAGGAGCTGTGCCTCCCGTTTTTGAACACCCCGCCAGGTCCCCATTGGACCCGGCGCTCGACACGTTCCCACCCCCACGCCCGGAAACACATCCAGCAGTTGCATTTCACGCTGGGCGGGCCTTAATTGGCCACCCAGTGTATGATCGCATTCACAGCATGAACTCAGCCAGGAGCGGGTTTTACATCCGCTTCCGGCTGCGCTGACTTCAGGCGCACCCTAATGATAAAATTCAGGCCTGCGAGTTCGACACATTTTCAGTTGAGCGACTACCATATTGAACACTACACATTATCAGTAATGATCTTAATCATTGCATACAACACACTATAAACAAATATTCACCAAATGAATGCTGCATGCTATCAGTGGAGATGTACCCCATTCAATATTGCACACTACCTGTAGCAAGATTAACAAATTGAGTATGACGTAGTTTTGGCACAAATTAACCCATTCATTTCTGCACACTATCATCAATACATTGAGCATTAAATAATATCAATTAAGAGGTGAAACCATTGAGTACTTCAGACCATAAAGACAAATATTAACTCATTAACTTCAGCATGCTATAAACAGAGATTAAACCAATAACTATTATATATAGTCTGTAATGGTATCAACTTATTAGTATTACATACTACTAGCAGAGATATTAGCCCATTGCATACAGCACATTATTAACATAACTTGAATTCTTTATTTGAATAACTTACTACAGTGCTGCTGATGCATACAGCCACATTTTTGCATTTTCAAGATTATTTAACTCTGCACTGCTTCATGAGCTTTAATTACAATGTGAAGCATTGTAGTTTCATTGAGCGCTCCAATGCTGTGCTGGATTTAGAGGAAGAAGATTTTAAAAATATTACCTTTGTTTTCAAATTCCTCCATAGCCTCATTCCTTCTTTTCTCTGTTATCTCCTTCAGCCCAACAACCCTTCAAGGTATCTGTGCTTCTCCAGTTCCGGCCTCCTGGGCATCCTAGA